>NC_063221.1:6441111-6507470 GCF_020740725.1 Corvus hawaiiensis | reverse complement strand
CACTGTTCACGCTCGCGTCACCGTTGCCAACTTCCAGCAGCTGCTAGCATGCAAACAGGCTCGAGAAGTCAAAGCCAGTGCTGTGCTGCACCTTCGCCTTCGCCCACGTAAGCCACGTCAGTGCGCTCTGTACTTGTCTCCTCTGCTGCAGCTAGCGTGATCTTCTCTGCAGCTCGGAGGCTCAAGGGAAGAGCAGCTGTTCCCACGGAAGGTTGGTGCTGCTCTAAGTAGCAGCACAAGGAGCTGTCTTTGGAGTTCCTTCTTCTGCTGCCAGCGTGACGTTTCCAGGCAAGCGAGTGGCAGCCCCGCTTTCCCTGCAGCCTGTAGGATGCGCACACAAGCCGTGTGCGCGGCAGCTTGGTTCTTCGCTTTTCGTAGCGAGTGGCGCTTTCATTGCCCCGGAGGCGAACAGCCGTCTGCTTCTCGCGCAGAAAGCTCTGCCGGCGGAGGGGCGCACCAGAGCACTGCTTCTGCCGAAACACGCCTGGGCCATACACAGTCCCCTCTCAGGGCTACGTGGCAGCACACTCTGCCTCTCCTGTGCTCCGCATCGGAACAGAAAGGTCCTCGGCTACGTCTCGCACGGAGAACTGTGCCAGAAGCGCACGCTTGCCGGCGCTGGCCCCTGCAACTCGGAGAAACTTGTCTTTGCACCACATTGCCGGGCAGTCCCCTTTGACAGCCTGCACAACGCCCTCAGATGGCGGTGCTCTTTGCACGGTTCTTGGCAGCTCCAAGTACCCCCGCGCACATGACAGGCTCCTAAAGACCAAAGAGGCGAGTAGTCGTCTCGCCCAGAAACGGGGAGCGGCACAAAAGCATGATCTTCACGAGCCATTCTCGTCGGCCAGCCGGTTGTGCTCTGTCCAAAGGCTTGGACACCTAAACACTCAAGCGCTGCTTTCCTGGCACATTTCTCGAAGCGAGAGCTAGACGGGCACTTTGGACCCTATCGAAACAGAAGGAGAATGATTCTACCTGCAGCTGAGGCAAATCCGTGCACAGCACGTTGTGCATGCCAGCACTGTACACGCTGATGAGCAGCAAAGCTGAATGCCCTCGCTGGGCTTCAGTTCTCTCCAGACGGCAGCAGGCGAAGACTGAAGGCGCGGAGCACGGGACTTCTGGGTGCTCGCTAGCGAATTGCCAAAGTCCAGCCAAATGCTCCTTCGCAAGCCCATTTCGCCGAGAAGACTCTTGCTGCTTCAGGAAGTAAGGCGCAGCCCTTCATCCCACAAGCCGGCTAGGAAGCAGTTTCTTACAGCTTCAGTGTTGCAGAGTGCATGCAGCTTGAGCTCAGCCAGAAGGAGGCATCTACAAAGGAGGCGTTCTTGAAGCAGCCCTTCTCCAAGCACAAGCCACGGAGGCTCTGTAGCTTCCTTCTCAGCTGGACATGCCGGCACACTGTTCACGCTCGCGTCACCGTTGCCAACTTCCAGCAGCTGCTAGCATGCAAACAGGCTCGAGAAGTCAAAGCCAGTGCTGTGCTGCACCTTCGCCTTCGCCCACGTAAGCCACGTCAGTGCGCTCTGTACTTGTCTCCTCTGCTGCAGCTAGCGTGATCTTCTCTGCAGCTCGGAGGCTCAAGGGAAGAGCAGCTGTTGCCACGGAAGGTTGGTGCTGCTCTAAGTAGCAGCACAAGGAGCTGTCTTTGGAGTTCCTTCTTCTGCTGCCAGCGTGACTTTTCCAGGCAAGCGAGTGGCAGCCCCGCTTTCCCTGCAGCCTGTAGGATGCGCACACAAGCCGTGTGCGCGGCAGCTTGGTTCTTCGCTTTTCGTAGCGAGTGGCGCTTTCATTGCCCCGGAGGCGAACAGCCGTCTGCTTCTCGCGCAGAAAGCTCTGCCGGCGGAGGGGCGCACCAGAGCACTGCTTCTGCCGAAACACGCCTGGGCCATACACAGTCCCCTCTCAGGGCTACGTGGCAGCACACTCTGCCTCTCCTGTGCTCCGCATCGGAACAGAAAGGTCCTCGGCTACGTCTCGCACGGAGAACTGTGCCAGAAGCGCACGCTTGCCGGCGCTGGCCCCTGCAACTCGGAGAAACTTGTCTTTGCACCACATTGCCGGGCAGTCCCCTTTGACAGCCTGCACAACGCCCTCAGATGGCGGTGCTCTTTGCACGGTTCTTGGCAGCTCCAAGTACCCCCGCGCACATGACAGGCTCCTAAAGACCAAAGAGGCGAGTAGTCGTCTCGCCCAGAAACGGGGAGCGGCACAAAAGCATGATCTTCACGAGCCATTCTCGTCGGCCAGCCGGTTGTGCTCTGTCCAAAGGCTTGGACACCTAAACACTCAAGCGCTGCTTTCCTGGCACATTTCTCGAAGCGAGAGCTAGACGGGCACTTTGGACCCTATCGAAACAGAAGGAGAATGATTCTACCTGCAGCTGAGGCAAATCCGTGCACAGCACGTTGTGCATGCCAGCACTGTACACGCTGATGAGCAGCAAAGCTGAATGCCCTCGCTGGGCTTCAGTTCTCTCTAGACGGCAGCAGGCGAAGACTGAAGGCGCGGAGCACGGGACTTCTGGGTGCTCGCTAGCGAATTGCCAAAGTCCAGCCAAATGCTCCTTCGCAAGCCCATTTCGCCGAGAAGACTCTTGCTGCTTCAGGAAGTAAGGCGCAGCCCTTCATCCCACAAGCCGGCTAGGAAGCAGTTTCTTACAGCTTCAGTGTTGCAGAGTGCATGCAGCTTGAGCTCAGCCAGAAGGAGGCGTCTACAAAGGAGGCGTTCTTGAAGCAGCCCTTCTCCAAGCACAAGCCACGGAGGCTCTGTAGCTTCCTTCTCAGCCGGACATGCCGGCACACTGTTCACGCTCGCGTCACCGTTGCCAACTTCCAGCAGCTGCTAGCATGCAAACAGGCTCGAGAAGTCAAAGCCAGTGCTGTGCTGCACCTTCGCCTTCGCCCACGTAAGCCACGTCAGTGCACTCTGTACTTGTCTCCTCTGCTGCAGCTAGCGTGATCTTCTCTGCAGCTCGGAGGCTCAAGGGAAGAGCAGCTGTTGCCACGGAAGGTTGGTGCTGCTCTAAGTAGCAGCACAAGGAGCTGTCTTTGGAGTTCCTTCTTCTGCTGCCAGCGTGACTTTTCCAGGCAAGCGAGTGGCAGCCCCGCTTTCCCTGCAGCCTGTAGGATGCGCACACAAGCCGTGTGCGCGGCAGCTTGGTTCTTCGCTTTTCGTAGCGAGTGGCGCTTTCATTGCCCCGGAGGCGAACAGCCGTCTGCTTCTCGCGCAGAAAGCTCTGCCGGCGGAGGGGCGCACCAGAGCACTGCTTCTGCCGAAACACGCCTGGGCCATACACAGTCCCCTCTCAGGGCTACGTGGCAGCACACTCTGCCTCTCCTGTGCTCCGCATCGGAACAGAAAGGTCCTCGGCTACGTCTCGCACGGAGAACTGTGCCAGAAGCGCACGCTTGCCGGCGCTGGCCCCTGCAACTCGGAGAAACTTGTCTTTGCACCACATTGCCGGGCAGTCCCCTTTGACAGCCTGCACAACGCCCTCAGATGGCGGTGCTCTTTGCACGGTTCTTGGCAGCTCCAAGTACCCCCGCGCACATGACAGGCTCCTAAAGACCAAAGAGGCGAGTAGTCGTCTCGCCCAGAAACGGGGAGCGGCACAAAAGCATGATCTTCACGAGCCATTCTCGTCGGCCAGCCGGTTGTGCTCTGTCCAAAGGCTTGGACACCTAAACACTCAAGCGCTGCTTTCCTGGCACATTTCTCGAAGCGAGAGCTAGACGGGCACTTTGGACCCTATCGAAACAGAAGGAGAATGATTCTACCTGCAGCTGAGGCAAATCCGTGCACAGCACGTTGTGCATGCCAGCACTGTACACGCTGATGAGCAGCAAAGCTGAATGCCCTCGCTGGGCTTCAGTTCTCTCCAGACGGCAGCAGGCGAAGACTGAAGGCGCGGAGCACGGGACTTCTGGGTGCTCGCTAGCGAATTGCCAAAGTCCAGCCAAATGCTCCTTCGCAAGCCCATTTCGCCGAGAAGACTCTTGCTGCTTCAGGAAGTAAGGCGCAGCCCTTCATCCCACAAGCCGGCTAGGAAGCAGTTTCTTACAGCTTCAGTGTTGCAGAGTGCATACAGCTTGAGCTCAGCCAGAAGGAGGCGTCTACAAAGGAGGCGTTCTTGAAGCAGCCCTTCTCCAAGCACAAGCCACGGAGGCTCTGTAGCTTCCTTCTCAGCCGGACATGCCGGCACACTGTTCACGCTCGCGTCACCGTTGCCAACTTCCAGCAGCTGCTAGCATGCAAACAGGCTCGAGAAGTCAAAGCCAGTGCTGTGCTGCACCTTCGCCTTCGCCCACGTAAGCCACGTCAGTGCGCTCTGTACTTGTCTCCTCTGCTGCAGCTAGCGTGATCTTCTCTGCAGCTCGGAGGCTCAAGGGAAGAGCAGCTGTTCCCACGGAAGGTTGGTGCTGCTCTAAGTAGCAGCACAAGGAGCTGTCTTTGGAGTTCCTTCTTCTGCTGCCAGCGTGACGTTTCCAGGCAAGCGAGTGGCAGCCCCGCTTTCCCTGCAGCCTGTAGGATGCGCACACAAGCCGTGTGCGCGGCAGCTTGGTTCTTCGCTTTTCGTAGCGAGTGGCGCTTTCATTGCCCCGGAGGCGAACAGCCGTCTGCTTCTCGCGCAGAAAGCTCTGCCGGCGGAGGGGCGCACCAGAGCACTGCTTCTGCCGAAACACGCCTGGGCCATACACAGTCCCCTCTCAGGGCTACGTGGCAGCACACTCTGCCTCTCCTGTGCTCCGCATCGGAACAGAAAGGTCCTCGGCTACGTCTCGCACGGAGAACTGTGCCAGAAGCGCACGCTTGCCGGCGCTGGCCCCTGCAACTCGGAGAAACTTGTCTTTGCACCACATTGCCGGGCAGTCCCCTTTGACAGCCTGCACAACGCCCTCAGATGGCGGTGCTCTTTGCACGGTTCTTGGCAGCTCCAAGTACCCCCGCGCACATGACAGGCTCCTAAAGACCAAAGAGGCGAGTAGTCGTCTCGCCCAGAAACGGGGAGCGGCACAAAAGCATGATCTTCACGAGCCATTCTCGTCGGCCAGCCGGTTGTGCTCTGTCCAAAGGCTTGGACACCTAAACACTCAAGCGCTGCTTTCCTGGCACATTTCTCGAAGCGAGAGCTAGACGGGCACTTTGGACCCTATCGAAACAGAAGGAGAATGATTCTACCTGCAGCTGAGGCAAATCCGTGCACAGCACGTTGTGCATGCCAGCACTGTACACGCTGATGAGCAGCAAAGCTGAATGCCCTCGCTGGGCTTCAGTTCTCTCCAGACGGCAGCAGGCGAAGACTGAAGGCGCGGAGCACGGGACTTCTGGGTGCTCGCTAGCGAATTGCCAAAGTCCAGCCAAATGCTCCTTCGCAAGCCCATTTCGCCGAGAAGACTCTTGCTGCTTCAGGAAGTAAGGCGCAGCCCTTCATCCCACAAGCCGGCTAGGAAGCAGTTTCTTACAGCTTCAGTGTTGCAGAGTGCATGCAGCTTGAGCTCAGCCAGAAGGAGGCATCTACAAAGGAGGCGTTCTTGAAGCAGCCCTTCTCCAAGCACAAGCCACGGAGGCTCTGTAGCTTCCTTCTCAGCTGGACATGCCGGCACACTGTTCACGCTCGCGTCACCGTTGCCAACTTCCAGCAGCTGCTAGCATGCAAACAGGCTCGAGAAGTCAAAGCCAGTGCTGTGCTGCACCTTCGCCTTCGCCCACGTAAGCCACGTCAGTGCGCTCTGTACTTGTCTCCTCTGCTGCAGCTAGCGTGATCTTCTCTGCAGCTCGGAGGCTCAAGGGAAGAGCAGCTGTTGCCACGGAAGGTTGGTGCTGCTCTAAGTAGCAGCACAAGGAGCTGTCTTTGGAGTTCCTTCTTCTGCTGCCAGCGTGACTTTTCCAGGCAAGCGAGTGGCAGCCCCGCTTTCCCTGCAGCCTGTAGGATGCGCACACAAGCCGTGTGCGCGGCAGCTTGGTTCTTCGCTTTTCGTAGCGAGTGGCGCTTTCATTGCCCCGGAGGCGAACAGCCGTCTGCTTCTCGCGCAGAAAGCTCTGCCGGCGGAGGGGCGCACCAGAGCACTGCTTCTGCCGAAACACGCCTGGGCCATACACAGTCCCCTCTCAGGGCTACGTGGCAGCACACTCTGCCTCTCCTGTGCTCCGCATCGGAACAGAAAGGTCCTCGGCTACGTCTCGCACGGAGAACTGTGCCAGAAGCGCACGCTTGCCGGCGCTGGCCCCTGCAACTCGGAGAAACTTGTCTTTGCACCACATTGCCGGGCAGTCCCCTTTGACAGCCTGCACAACGCCCTCAGATGGCGGTGCTCTTTGCACGGTTCTTGGCAGCTCCAAGTACCCCCGCGCACATGACAGGCTCCTAAAGACCAAAGAGGCGAGTAGTCGTCTCGCCCAGAAACGGGGAGCGGCACAAAAGCATGATCTTCACGAGCCATTCTCGTCGGCCAGCCGGTTGTGCTCTGTCCAAAGGCTTGGACACCTAAACACTCAAGCGCTGCTTTCCTGGCACATTTCTCGAAGCGAGAGCTAGACGGGCACTTTGGACCCTATCGAAACAGAAGGAGAATGATTCTACCTGCAGCTGAGGCAAATCCGTGCACAGCACGTTGTGCATGCCAGCACTGTACACGCTGATGAGCAGCAAAGCTGAATGCCCTCGCTGGGCTTCAGTTCTCTCCAGACGGCAGCAGGCGAAGACTGAAGGCGCGGAGCACGGGACTTCTGGGTGCTCGCTAGCGAATTGCCAAAGTCCAGCCAAATGCTCCTTCGCAAGCCCATTTCGCCGAGAAGACTCTTGCTGCTTCAGGAAGTAAGGCGCAGCCCTTCGACTTCATCCCACAAGCCGGCTAGGAAGCAGTTTCTTACAGCTTCAGTGTTGCAGAGTGCATGCAGCTTGAGCTCAGCCAGAAGGAGGCGTCTACAAAGGAGGCGTTCTTGAAGCAGCCCTTCTCCAAGCACAAGCCACGGAGGCTCTGTAGCTTCCTTCTCAGCCGGACATGCCGGCACACTGTTCACGCTCGCGTCACCGTTGCCAACTTCCAGCAGCTGCTAGCATGCAAACAGGCTCGAGAAGTCAAAGCCAGTGCTGTGCTGCACCTTCGCCTTCGCCCACGTAAGCCACGTCAGTGCGCTCTGTACTTGTCTCCTCTGCTGCAGCTAGCGTGATCTTCTCTGCAGCTCGGAGGCTCAAGGGAAGAGCAGCTGTTGCCACGGAAGGTTGGTGCTGCTCTAAGTAGCAGCACAAGGAGCTGTCTTTGGAGTTCCTTCTTCTGCTGCCAGCGTGACGTTTCCAGGCAAGCGAGTGGCAGCCCCGCTTTCCCTGCAGCCTGTAGGATGCGCACACAAGCCGTGTGCGCGGCAGCTTGGTTCTTCGCTTTTCGTAGCGAGTGGCGCTTTCATTGCCCCGGAGGCGAACAGCCGTCTGCTTCTCGCGCAGAAAGCTCTGCCGGCGGAGGGGCGCACCAGAGCACTGCTTCTGCCGAAACACGCCTGGGCCATACACAGTCCCCTCTCAGGGCTACGTGGCAGCACACTCTGCCTCTCCTGTGCTCCGCATCGGAACAGAAAGGTCCTCGGCTACGTCTCGCACGGAGAACTGTGCCAGAAGCGCACGCTTGCCGGCGCTGGCCCCTGCAACTCGGAGAAACTTGTCTTTGCACCACATTGCCGGGCAGTCCCCTTTGACAGCCTGCACAACGCCCTCAGATGGCGGTGCTCTTTGCACGGTTCTTGGCAGCTCCAAGTACCCCCGCGCACATGACAGGCTCCTAAAGACCAAAGAGGCGAGTAGTCGTCTCGCCCAGAAACGGGGAGCGGCACAAAAGCATGATCTTCACGAGCCATTCTCGTCGGCCAGCCGGTTGTGCTCTGTCCAAAGGCTTGGACACCTAAACACTCAAGCGCTGCTTTCCTGGCACATTTCTCGAAGCGAGAGCTAGACGGGCACTTTGGACCCTATCGAAACAGAAGGAGAATGATTCTACCTGCAGCTGAGGCAAATCCGTGCACAGCACGTTGTGCATGCCAGCACTGTACACGCTGATGAGCAGCAAAGCTGAATGCCCTCGCTGGGCTTCAGTTCTCTCCAGACGGCAGCAGGCGAAGACTGAAGGCGCGGAGCACGGGACTTCTGGGTGCTCGCTAGCGAATTGCCAAAGTCCGGCCAAATGCTCCTTCGCAAGCCCATTTCGCCGAGAAGACTCTTGCTGCTTCAGGAAGTAAGGCGCAGCCCTTCATCCCACAAGCCGGCTAGGAAGCAGTTTCTTACAGCTTCAGTGTTGCAGAGTGCGTGCAGCTTGAGCTCAGCCAGAAGGAGGCGTCTACAAAGGAGGCGTTCTTGAAGCAGCCCTTCTCCAAGCACAAGCCACGGAGGCTCTGTAGCTTCCTTCTCAGCTGGACATGCCGGCACACTGTTCACGCTCGCGTCACCGTTGCCAACTTCCAGCAGCTGCTAGCATGCAAACAGGCTCGAGAAGTCAAAGCCAGTGCTGTGCTGCACCTTCGCCTTCGCCCACGTAAGCCACGTCAGTGCGCTCTGTACTTGTCTCCTCTGCTGCAGCTAGCGTGATCTTCTCTGCAGCTCGGAGGCTCAAGGGAAGAGCAGCTGTTCCCACGGAAGGTTGGTGCTGCTCTAAGTAGCAGCACAAGGAGCTGTCTTTGGAGTTCCTTCTTCTGCTGCCAGCGTGACGTTTCCAGGCAAGCGAGTGGCAGCCCCGCTTTCCCTGCAGCCTGTAGGATGCGCACACAAGCCGTGTGCGCGGCAGCTTGGTTCTTCGCTTTTCGTAGCGAGTGGCGCTTTCATTGCCCCGGAGGCGAACAGCCGTCTGCTTCTCGCGCAGAAAGCTCTGCCGGCGGAGGGGCGCACCAGAGCACTGCTTCTGCCGAAACACGCCTGGGCCATACACAGTCCCCTCTCAGGGCTACGTGGCAGCACACTCTGCCTCTCCTGTGCTCCGCATCGGAACAGAAAGGTCCTCGGCTACGTCTCGCACGGAGAACTGTGCCAGAAGCGCACGCTTGCCGGCGCTGGCCCCTGCAACTCGGAGAAACTTGTCTTTGCACCACATTGCCGGGCAGTCCCCTTTGACAGCCTGCACAACGCCCTCAGATGGCGGTGCTCTTTGCACGGTTCTTGGCAGCTCCAAGTACCCCCGCGCACATGACAGGCTCCTAAAGACCAAAGAGGCGAGTAGTCGTCTCGCCCAGAAACGGGGAGCGGCACAAAAGCATGATCTTCACGAGCCATTCTCGTCGGCCAGCCGGTTGTGCTCTGTCCAAAGGCTTGGACACCTAAACACTCAAGCGCTGCTTTCCTGGCACATTTCTCGAAGCGAGAGCTAGACGGGCACTTTGGACCCTATCGAAACAGAAGGAGAATGATTCTACCTGCAGCTGAGGCAAATCCGTGCACAGCACGTTGTGCATGCCAGCACTGTACACGCTGATGAGCAGCAAAGCTGAATGCCCTCGCTGGGCTTCAGTTCTCTCCAGACGGCAGCAGGCGAAGACTGAAGGCGCGGAGCACGGGACTTCTGGGTGCTCGCTAGCGAATTGCCAAAGTCCAGCCAAATGCTCCTTCGCAAGCCCATTTCGCCGAGAAGACTCTTGCTGCTTCAGGAAGTAAGGCGCAGCCCTTCGACTTCATCCCACAAGCCGGCTAGGAAGCAGTTTCTTACAGCTTCAGTGTTGCAGAGTGCATGCAGCTTGAGCTCAGCCAGAAGGAGGCGTCTACAAAGGAGGCGTTCTTGAAGCAGCCCTTCTCCAAGCACAAGCCACGGAGGCTCTGTAGCTTCCTTCTCAGCCGGACATGCCGGCACACTGTTCACGCTCGCGTCACCGTTGCCAACTTCCAGCAGCTGCTAGCATGCAAACAGGCTCGAGAAGTCAAAGCCAGTGCTGTGCTGCACCTTCGCCTTCGCCCACGTAAGCCACGTCAGTGCACTCTGTACTTGTCTCCTCTGCTGCAGCTAGCGTGATCTTCTCTGCAGCTCGGAGGCTCAAGGGAAGAGCAGCTGTTGCCACGGAAGGTTGGTGCTGCTCTAAGTAGCAGCACAAGGAGCTGTCTTTGGAGTTCCTTCTTCTGCTGCCAGCGTGACTTTTCCAGGCAAGCGAGTGGCAGCCCCGCTTTCCCTGCAGCCTGTAGGATGCGCACACAAGCCGTGTGCGCGGCAGCTTGGTTCTTCGCTTTTCGTAGCGAGTGGCGCTTTCATTGCCCCGGAGGCGAACAGCCGTCTGCTTCTCGCGCAGAAAGCTCTGCCGGCGGAGGGGCGCACCAGAGCACTGCTTCTGCCGAAACACGCCTGGGCCATACACAGTCTCCTCTCAGGGCTACGTGGCAGCACACTCTGCCTCTCCTGTGCTCCGCATCGGAACAGAAAGGTCCTCGGCTACGTCTCGCACGGAGAACTGTGCCAGAAGCGCACGCTTGCCGGCGCTGGCCCCTGCAACTCGGAGAAACTTGTCTTTGCACCACATTGCCGGGCAGTCCCCTTTGACAGCCTGCACAACGCCCTCAGATGGCGGTGCTCTTTGCACGGTTCTTGGCAGCTCCAAGTACCCCCGCGCACATGACAGGCTCCTAAAGACCAAAGAGGCGAGTAGTCGTCTCGCCCAGAAACGGGGAGCGGCACAAAAGCATGATCTTCACGAGCCATTCTCGTCGGCCAGCCGGTTGTGCTCTGTCCAAAGGCTTGGACACCTAAACACTCAAGCGCTGCTTTCCTGGCACATTTCTCGAAGCGAGAGCTAGACGGGCACTTTGGACCCTATCGAAACAGAAGGAGAATGATTCTACCTGCAGCTGAGGCAAATCCGTGCACAGCACGTTGTGCATGCCAGCACTGTACACGCTGATGAGCAGCAAAGCTGAATGCCCTCGCTGGGCTTCAGTTCTCTCCAGACGGCAGCAGGCGAAGACTGAAGGCGCGGAGCACGGGACTTCTGGGTGCTCGCTAGCGAATTGCCAAAGTCCGGCCAAATGCTCCTTCGCAAGCCCATTTCGCCGAGAAGACTCTTGCTGCTTCAGGAAGTAAGGCGCAGCCCTTCATCCCACAAGCCGGCTAGGAAGCAGTTTCTTACAGCTTCAGTGTTGCAGAGTGCGTGCAGCTTGAGCTCAGCCAGAAGGAGGCGTCTACAAAGGAGGCGTTCTTGAAGCAGCCCTTCTCCAAGCACAAGCCACGGAGGCTCTGTAGCTTCCTTCTCAGCCGGACATGCCGGCACACTGTTCACGCTCGCGTCACCGTTGCCAACTTCCAGCAGCTGCTAGCATGCAAACAGGCTCGAGAAGTCAAAGCCAGTGCTGTGCTGCACCTTCGCCTTCGCCCACGTAAGCCACGTCAGTGCACTCTGTACTTGTCTCCTCTGCTGCAGCTAGCGTGATCTTCTCTGCAGCTCGGAGGCTCAAGGGAAGAGCAGCTGTTGCCACGGAAGGTTGGTGCTGCTCTAAGTAGCAGCACAAGGAGCTGTCTTTGGAGTTCCTTCTTCTGCTGCCAGCGTGACTTTTCCAGGCAAGCGAGTGGCAGCCCCGCTTTCCCTGCAGCCTGTAGGATGCGCACACAAGCCGTGTGCGCGGCAGCTTGGTTCTTCGCTTTTCGTAGCGAGTGGCGCTTTCATTGCCCCGGAGGCGAACAGCCGTCTGCTTCTCGCGCAGAAAGCTCTGCCGGCGGAGGGGCGCACCAGAGCACTGCTTCTGCCGAAACACGCCTGGGCCATACACAGTCTCCTCTCAGGGCTACGTGGCAGCACACTCTGCCTCTCCTGTGCTCCGCATCGGAACAGAAAGGTCCTCGGCTACGTCTCGCACGGAGAACTGTGCCAGAAGCGCACGCTTGCCGGCGCTGGCCCCTGCAACTCGGAGAAACTTGTCTTTGCACCACATTGCCGGGCAGTCCCCTTTGACAGCCTGCACAACGCCCTCAGATGGCGGTGCTCTTTGCACGGTTCTTGGCAGCTCCAAGTACCCCCGCGCACATGACAGGCTCCTAAAGACCAAAGAGGCGAGTAGTCGTCTCGCCCAGAAACGGGGAGCGGCACAAAAGCATGATCTTCACGAGCCATTCTCGTCGGCCAGCCGGTTGTGCTCTGTCCAAAGGCTTGGACACCTAAACACTCAAGCGCTGCTTTCCTGGCACATTTCTCGAAGCGAGAGCTAGACGGGCACTTTGGACCCTATCGAAACAGAAGGAGAATGATTCTACCTGCAGCTGAGGCAAATCCGTGCACAGCACGTTGTGCATGCCAGCACTGTACACGCTGATGAGCAGCAAAGCTGAATGCCCTCGCTGGGCTTCAGTTCTCTCCAGACGGCAGCAGGCGAAGACTGAAGGCGCGGAGCACGGGACTTCTGGGTGCTCGCTAGCGAATTGCCAAAGTCCAGCCAAATGCTCCTTCGCAAGCCCATTTCGCCGAGAAGACTCTTGCTGCTTCAGGAAGTAAGGCGCAGCCCTTCGACTTCATCCCACAAGCCGGCTAGGAAGCAGTTTCTTACAGCTTCAGTGTTGCAGAGTGCATGCAGCTTGAGCTCAGCCAGAAGGAGGCGTCTACAAAGGAGGCGTTCTTGAAGCAGCCCTTCTCCAAGCACAAGCCACGGAGGCTCTGTAGCTTCCTTCTCAGCCGGACATGCCGGCACACTGTTCACGCTCGCGTCACCGTTGCCAACTTCCAGCAGCTGCTAGCATGCAAACAGGCTCGAGAAGTCAAAGCCAGTGCTGTGCTGCACCTTCGCCTTCGCCCACGTAAGCCACGTCAGTGCACTCTGTACTTGTCTCCTCTGCTGCAGCTAGCGTGATCTTCTCTGCAGCTCGGAGGCTCAAGGGAAGAGCAGCTGTTGCCACGGAAGGTTGGTGCTGCTCTAAGTAGCAGCACAAGGAGCTGTCTTTGGAGTTCCTTCTTCTGCTGCCAGCGTGACTTTTCCAGGCAAGCGAGTGGCAGCCCCGCTTTCCCTGCAGCCTGTAGGATGCGCACACAAGCCGTGTGCGCGGCAGCTTGGTTCTTCGCTTTTCGTAGCGAGTGGCGCTTTCATTGCCCCGGAGGCGAACAGCCGTCTGCTTCTCGCGCAGAAAGCTCTGCCGGCGGAGGGGCGCACCAGAGCACTGCTTCTGCCGAAACACGCCTGGGCCATACACAGTCTCCTCTCAGGGCTACGTGGCAGCACACTCTGCCTCTCCTGTGCTCCGCATCGGAACAGAAAGGTCCTCGGCTACGTCTCGCACGGAGAACTGTGCCAGAAGCGCACGCTTGCCGGCGCTGGCCCCTGCAACTCGGAGAAACTTGTCTTTGCACCACATTGCCGGGCAGTCCCCTTTGACAGCCTGCACAACGCCCTCAGATGGCGGTGCTCTTTGCACGGTTCTTGGCAGCTCCAAGTACCCCCGCGCACATGACAGGCTCCTAAAGACCAAAGAGGCGAGTAGTCGTCTCGCCCAGAAACGGGGAGCGGCACAAAAGCATGATCTTCACGAGCCATTCTCGTCGGCCAGCCGGTTGTGCTCTGTCGAAAGGCTTGGACACCTAAACACTCAAGCGCTGCTTTCCTGGCACATTTCTCGAAGCGAGAGCTAGACGGGCACTTTGGACCCTATCGAAACAGAAGGAGAATGATTCTACCTGCAGCTGAGGCAAATCCGTGCACAGCACGTTGTGCATGCCAGCACTGTACACGCTGATGAGCAGCAAAGCTGAATGCCCTCGCTGGGCTTCAGTTCTCTCCAGACGGCAGCAGGCGAAGACTGAAGGCGCGGAGCACGGGACTTCTGGGTGCTCGCTAGCGAATTGCCAAAGTCCAGCCAAATGCTCCTTCGCAAGCCCATTTCGCCGAGAAGACTCTTGCTGCTTCAGGAAGTAAGGCGCAGCCCTTCATCCCACAAGCCGGCTAGGAAGCAGTTTCTTACAGCTTCAGTGTTGCAGAGTGCGTGCAGCTTGAGCTCAGCCAGAAGGAGGCGTCTACAAAGGAGGCGTTCTTGAAGCAGCCCTTCTCCAAGCACAAGCCACGGAGGCTCTGTAGCTTCCTTCTCAGCTGGACATGCCGGCACACTGTTCACGCTCGCGTCACCGTTGCCAACTTCCAGCAGCTGCTAGCATGCAAACAGGCTCGAGAAGTCAAAGCCAGTGCTGTGCTGCACCTTCGCCTTCGCCCACGTAAGCCACGTCAGTGCGCTCTGTACTTGTCTCCTCTGCTGCAGCTAGCGTGATCTTCTCTGCAGCTCGGAGGCTCAAGGGAAGAGCAGCTGTTGCCACGGAAGGTTGGTGCTGCTCTAAGTAGCAGCACAAGGAGCTGTCTTTGGAGTTCCTTCTTCTGCTGCCAGCGTGACGTTTCCAGGCAAGCGAGTGGCAGCCCCGCTTTCCCTGCAGCCTGTAGGATGCGCACACAAGCCGTGTGCGCGGCAGCTTGGTTCTTCGCTTTTCGTAGCGAGTGGCGCTTTCATTGCCCCGGAGGCGAACAGCCGTCTGCTTCTCGCGCAGAAAGCTCTGCCGGCGGAGGGGCGCACCAGAGCACTGCTTCTGCCGAAACACGCCTGGGCCATACACAGTCCCCTCTCAGGGCTACGTGGCAGCACACTCTGCCTCTCCTGTGCTCCGCATCGGAACAGAAAGGTCCTCGGCTACGTCTCGCACGGAGAACTGTGCCAGAAGCGCACGCTTGCCGGCGCTGGCCCCTGCAACTCGGAGAAACTTGTCTTTGCACCACATTGCCGGGCAGTCCCCTTTGACAGCCTGCACAACGCCCTCAGATGGCGGTGCTCTTTGCACGGTTCTTGGCAGCTCCAAGTACCCCCGCGCACATGACAGGCTCCTAAAGACCAAAGAGGCGAGTAGTCGTCTCGCCCAGAAACGGGGAGCGGCACAAAAGCATGATCTTCACGAGCCATTCTCGTCGGCCAGCCGGTTGTGCTCTGTCCAAAGGCTTGGACACCTAAACACTCAAGCGCTGCTTTCCTGGCACATTTCTCGAAGCGAGAGCTAGACGGGCACTTTGGACCCTATCGAAACAGAAGGAGAATGATTCTACCTGCAGCTGAGGCAAATCCGTGCACAGCACGTTGTGCATGCCAGCACTGTACACGCTGATGAGCAGCAAAGCTGAATGCCCTCGCTGGGCTTCAGTTCTCTCCAGACGGCAGCAGGCGAAGACTGAAGGCGCGGAGCACGGGACTTCTGGGTGCTCGCTAGCGAATTGCCAAAGTCCGGCCAAATGCTCCTTCGCAAGCCCATTTCGCCGAGAAGACTCTTGCTGCTTCAGGAAGTAAGGCGCAGCCCTTCATCCCACAAGCCGGCTAGGAAGCAGTTTCTTACAGCTTCAGTGTTGCAGAGTGCGTGCAGCTTGAGCTCAGCCAGAAGGAGGCGTCTACAAAGGAGGCGTTCTTGAAGCAGCCCTTCTCCAAGCACAAGCCACGGAGGCTCTGTAGCTTCCTTCTCAGCTGGACATGCCGGCACACTGTTCACGCTCGCGTCACCGTTGCCAACTTCCAGCAGCTGCTAGCATGCAAACAGGCTCGAGAAGTCAAAGCCAGTGCTGTGCTGCACCTTCGCCTTCGCCCACGTAAGCCACGTCAGTGCGCTCTGTACTTGTCTCCTCTGCTGCAGCTAGCGTGATCTTCTCTGCAGCTCGGAGGCTCAAGGGAAGAGCAGCTGTTCCCACGGAAGGTTGGTGCTGCTCTAAGTAGCAGCACAAGGAGCTGTCTTTGGAGTT
Source organism: Corvus hawaiiensis (assembly GCF_020740725.1). Taxonomy (NCBI): domain Eukaryota; kingdom Metazoa; phylum Chordata; class Aves; order Passeriformes; family Corvidae; genus Corvus; species Corvus hawaiiensis. The sequence goes on along the minus strand of NC_063221.1, from coordinate 6,491,773 downwards.
CCTTCTTCTGCTGCCAGCGTGACGTTTCCAGGCAAGCGAGTGGCAGCCCCGCTTTCCCTGCAGCCTGTAGGATGCGCACACAAGCCGTGTGCGCGGCAGCTTGGTTCTTCGCTTTTCGTAGCGAGTGGCGCTTTCATTGCCCCGGAGGCGAACAGCCGTCTGCTTCTCGCGCAGAAAGCTCTGCCGGCGGAGGGGCGCACCAGAGCACTGCTTCTGCCGAAACACGCCTGGGCCATACACAGTCCCCTCTCAGGGCTACGTGGCAGCACACTCTGCCTCTCCTGTGCTCCGCATCGGAACAGAAAGGTCCTCGGCTACGTCTCGCACGGAGAACTGTGCCAGAAGCGCACGCTTGCCGGCGCTGGCCCCTGCAACTCGGAGAAACTTGTCTTTGCACCACATTGCCGGGCAGTCCCCTTTGACAGCCTGCACAACGCCCTCAGATGGCGGTGCTCTTTGCACGGTTCTTGGCAGCTCCAAGTACCCCCGCGCACATGACAGGCTCCTAAAGACCAAAGAGGCGAGTAGTCGTCTCGCCCAGAAACGGGGAGCGGCACAAAAGCATGATCTTCACGAGCCATTCTCGTCGGCCAGCCGGTTGTGCTCTGTCCAAAGGCTTGGACACCTAAACACTCAAGCGCTGCTTTCCTGGCACATTTCTCGAAGCGAGAGCTAGACGGGCACTTTGGACCCTATCGAAACAGAAGGAGAATGATTCTACCTGCAGCTGAGGCAAATCCGTGCACAGCACGTTGTGCATGCCAGCACTGTACACGCTGATGAGCAGCAAAGCTGAATGCCCTCGCTGGGCTTCAGTTCTCTCCAGACGGCAGCAGGCGAAGACTGAAGGCGCGGAGCACGGGACTTCTGGGTGCTCGCTAGCGAATTGCCAAAGTCCAGCCAAATGCTCCTTCGCAAGCCCATTTCGCCGAGAAGACTCTTGCTGCTTCAGGAAGTAAGGCGCAGCCCTTCATCCCACAAGCCGGCTAGGAAGCAGTTTCTTACAGCTTCAGTGTTGCAGAGTGCATGCAGCTTGAGCTCAGCCAGAAGGAGGCATCTACAAAGGAGGCGTTCTTGAAGCAGCCCTTCTCCAAGCACAAGCCACGGAGGCTCTGTAGCTTCCTTCTCAGCTGGACATGCCGGCACACTGTTCACGCTCGCGTCACCGTTGCCAACTTCCAGCAGCTGCTAGCATGCAAACAGGCTCGAGAAGTCAAAGCCAGTGCTGTGCTGCACCTTCGCCTTCGCCCACGTAAGCCACGTCAGTGCGCTCTGTACTTGTCTCCTCTGCTGCAGCTAGCGTGATCTTCTCTGCAGCTCGGAGGCTCAAGGGAAGAGCAGCTGTTGCCACGGAAGGTTGGTGCTGCTCTAAGTAGCAGCACAAGGAGCTGTCTTTGGAGTTCCTTCTTCTGCTGCCAGCGTGACTTTTCCAGGCAAGCGAGTGGCAGCCCCGCTTTCCCTGCAGCCTGTAGGATGCGCACACAAGCCGTGTGCGCGGCAGCTTGGTTCTTCGCTTTTCGTAGCGAGTGGCGCTTTCATTGCCCCGGAGGCGAACAGCCGTCTGCTTCTCGCGCAGAAAGCTCTGCCGGCGGAGGGGCGCACCAGAGCACTGCTTCTGCCGAAACACGCCTGGGCCATACACAGTCCCCTCTCAGGGCTACGTGGCAGCACACTCTGCCTCTCCTGTGCTCCGCATCGGAACAGAAAGGTCCTCGGCTACGTCTCGCACGGAGAACTGTGCCAGAAGCGCACGCTTGCCGGCGCTGGCCCCTGCAACTCGGAGAAACTTGTCTTTGCACCACATTGCCGGGCAGTCCCCTTTGACAGCCTGCACAACGCCCTCAGATGGCGGTGCTCTTTGCACGGTTCTTGGCAGCTCCAAGTACCCCCGCGCACATGACAGGCTCCTAAAGACCAAAGAGGCGAGTAGTCGTCTCGCCCAGAAACGGGGAGCGGCACAAAAGCATGATCTTCACGAGCCATTCTCGTCGGCCAGCCGGTTGTGCTCTGTCCAAAGGCTTGGACACCTAAACACTCAAGCGCTGCTTTCCTGGCACATTTCTCGAAGCGAGAGCTAGACGGGCACTTTGGACCCTATCGAAACAGAAGGAGAATGATTCTACCTGCAGCTGAGGCAAATCCGTGCACAGCACGTTGTGCATGCCAGCACTGTACACGCTGATGAGCAGCAAAGCTGAATGCCCTCGCTGGGCTTCAGTTCTCTCTAGACGGCAGCAGGCGAAGACTGAAGGCGCGGAGCACGGGACTTCTGGGTGCTCGCTAGCGAATTGCCAAAGTCCAGCCAAATGCTCCTTCGCAAGCCCATTTCGCCGAGAAGACTCTTGCTGCTTCAGGAAGTAAGGCGCAGCCCTTCATCCCACAAGCCGGCTAGGAAGCAGTTTCTTACAGCTTCAGTGTTGCAGAGTGCATGCAGCTTGAGCTCAGCCAGAAGGAGGCGTCTACAAAGGAGGCGTTCTTGAAGCAGCCCTTCTCCAAGCACAAGCCACGGAGGCTCTGTAGCTTCCTTCTCAGCCGGACATGCCGGCACACTGTTCACGCTCGCGTCACCGTTGCCAACTTCCAGCAGCTGCTAGCATGCAAACAGGCTCGAGAAGTCAAAGCCAGTGCTGTGCTGCACCTTCGCCTTCGCCCACGTAAGCCACGTCAGTGCACTCTGTACTTGTCTCCTCTGCTGCAGCTAGCGTGATCTTCTCTGCAGCTCGGAGGCTCAAGGGAAGAGCAGCTGTTGCCACGGAAGGTTGGTGCTGCTCTAAGTAGCAGCACAAGGAGCTGTCTTTGGAGTTCCTTCTTCTGCTGCCAGCGTGACTTTTCCAGGCAAGCGAGTGGCAGCCCCGCTTTCCCTGCAGCCTGTAGGATGCGCACACAAGCCGTGTGCGCGGCAGCTTGGTTCTTCGCTTTTCGTAGCGAGTGGCGCTTTCATTGCCCCGGAGGCGAACAGCCGTCTGCTTCTCGCGCAGAAAGCTCTGCCGGCGGAGGGGCGCACCAGAGCACTGCTTCTGCCGAAACACGCCTGGCCCATACACAGTCCCCTCTCAGGGCTACGTGGCAGCACACTCTGCCTCTCCTGTGCTCCGCATCGGAACAGAAAGGTCCTCGGCTACGTCTCGCACGGAGAACTGTGCCAGAAGCGCACGCTTGCCGGCGCTGGCCCCTGCAACTCGGAGAAACTTGTCTTTGCACCACATTGCCGGGCAGTCCCCTTTGACAGCCTGCACAACGCCCTCAGATGGCGGTGCTCTTTGCACGGTTCTTGGCAGCTCCAAGTACCCCCGCGCACATGACAGGCTCCTAAAGACCAAAGAGGCGAGTAGTCGTCTCGCCCAGAAACGGGGAGCGGCACAAAAGCATGATCTTCACGAGCCATTCTCGTCGGCCAGCCGGTTGTGCTCTGTCCAAAGGCTTGGACACCTAAACACTCAAGCGCTGCTTTCCTGGCACATTTCTCGAAGCGAGAGCTAGACGGGCACTTTGGACCCTATCGAAACAGAAGGAGAATGATTCTACCTGCAGCTGAGGCAAATCCGTGCACAGCACGTTGTGCATGCCAGCACTGTACACGCTGATGAGCAGCAAAGCTGAATGCCCTCGCTGGGCTTCAGTTCTCTCCAGACGGCAGCAGGCGAAGACTGAAGGCGCGGAGCACGGGACTTCTGGGTGCTCGCTAGCGAATTGCCAAAGTCCAGCCAAATGCTCCTTCGCAAGCCCATTTCGCCGAGAAGACTCTTGCTGCTTCAGGAAGTAAGGCGCAGCCCTTCATCCCACAAGCCGGCTAGGAAGCAGTTTCTTACAGCTTCAGTGTTGCAGAGTGCATACAGCTTGAGCTCAGCCAGAAGGAGGCGTCTACAAAGGAGGCGTTCTTGAAGCAGCCCTTCTCCAAGCACAAGCCACGGAGGCTCTGTAGCTTCCTTCTCAGCCGGACATGCCGGCACACTGTTCACGCTCGCGTCACCGTTGCCAACTTCCAGCAGCTGCTAGCATGCAAACAGGCTCGAGAAGTCAAAGCCAGTGCTGTGCTGCACCTTCGCCTTCGCCCACGTAAGCCACGTCAGTGCGCTCTGTACTTGTCTCCTCTGCTGCAGCTAGCGTGATCTTCTCTGCAGCTCGGAGGCTCAAGGGAAGAGCAGCTGTTCCCACGGAAGGTTGGTGCTGCTCTAAGTAGCAGCACAAGGAGCTGTCTTTGGAGTTCCTTCTTCTGCTGCCAGCGTGACGTTTCCAGGCAAGCGAGTGGCAGCCCCGCTTTCCCTGCAGCCTGTAGGATGCGCACACAAGCCGTGTGCGCGGCAGCTTGGTTCTTCGCTTTTCGTAGCGAGTGGCGCTTTCATTGCCCCGGAGGCGAACAGCCGTCTGCTTCTCGCGCAGAAAGCTCTGCCGGCGGAGGGGCGCACCAGAGCACTGCTTCTGCCGAAACACGCCTGGGCCATACACAGTCCCCTCTCAGGGCTACGTGGCAGCACACTCTGCCTCTCCTGTGCTCCGCATCGGAACAGAAAGGTCCTCGGCTACGTCTCGCACGGAGAACTGTGCCAGAAGCGCACGCTTGCCGGCGCTGGCCCCTGCAACTCGGAGAAACTTGTCTTTGCACCACATTGCCGGGCAGTCCCCTTTGACAGCCTGCACAACGCCCTCAGATGGCGGTGCTCTTTGCACGGTTCTTGGCAGCTCCAAGTACCCCCGCGCACATGACAGGCTCCTAAAGACCAAAGAGGCGAGTAGTCGTCTCGCCCAGAAACGGGGAGCGGCACAAAAGCATGATCTTCACGAGCCATTCTCGTCGGCCAGCCGGTTGTGCTCTGTCCAAAGGCTTGGACACCTAAACACTCAAGCGCTGCTTTCCTGGCACATTTCTCGAAGCGAGAGCTAGACGGGCACTTTGGACCCTATCGAAACAGAAGGAGAATGATTCTACCTGCAGCTGAGGCAAATCCGTGCACAGCACGTTGTGCATGCCAGCACTGTACACGCTGATGAGCAGCAAAGCTGAATGCCCTCGCTGGGCTTCAGTTCTCTCCAGACGGCAGCAGGCGAAGACTGAAGGCGCGGAGCACGGGACTTCTGGGTGCTCGCTAGCGAATTGCCAAAGTCCAGCCAAATGCTCCTTCGCAAGCCCATTTCGCCGAGAAGACTCTTGCTGCTTCAGGAAGTAAGGCGCAGCCCTTCATCCCACAAGCCGGCTAGGAAGCAGTTTCTTACAGCTTCAGTGTTGCAGAGTGCATGCAGCTTGAGCTCAGCCAGAAGGAGGCATCTACAAAGGAGGCGTTCTTGAAGCAGCCCTTCTCCAAGCACAAGCCACGGAGGCTCTGTAGCTTCCTTCTCAGCTGGACATGCCGGCACACTGTTCACGCTCGCGTCACCGTTGCCAACTTCCAGCAGCTGCTAGCATGCAAACAGGCTCGAGAAGTCAAAGCCAGTGCTGTGCTGCACCTTCGCCTTCGCCCACGTAAGCCACGTCAGTGCGCTCTGTACTTGTCTCCTCTGCTGCAGCTAGCGTGATCTTCTCTGCAGCTCGGAGGCTCAAGGGAAGAGCAGCTGTTGCCACGGAAGGTTGGTGCTGCTCTAAGTAGCAGCACAAGGAGCTGTCTTTGGAGTTCCTTCTTCTGCTGCCAGCGTGACTTTTCCAGGCAAGCGAGTGGCAGCCCCGCTTTCCCTGCAGCCTGTAGGATGCGCACACAAGCCGTGTGCGCGGCAGCTTGGTTCTTCGCTTTTCGTAGCGAGTGGCGCTTTCATTGCCCCGGAGGCGAACAGCCGTCTGCTTCTCGCGCAGAAAGCTCTGCCGGCGGAGGGGCGCACCAGAGCACTGCTTCTGCCGAAACACGCCTGGGCCATACACAGTCCCCTCTCAGGGCTACGTGGCAGCACACTCTGCCTCTCCTGTGCTCCGCATCGGAACAGAAAGGTCCTCGGCTACGTCTCGCACGGAGAACTGTGCCAGAAGCGCACGCTTGCCGGCGCTGGCCCCTGCAACTCGGAGAAACTTGTCTTTGCACCACATTGCCGGGCAGTCCCCTTTGACAGCCTGCACAACGCCCTCAGATGGCGGTGCTCTTTGCACGGTTCTTGGCAGCTCCAAGTACCCCCGCGCACATGACAGGCTCCTAAAGACCAAAGAGGCGAGTAGTCGTCTCGCCCAGAAACGGGGAGCGGCACAAAAGCATGATCTTCACGAGCCATTCTCGTCGGCCAGCCGGTTGTGCTCTGTCCAAAGGCTTGGACACCTAAACACTCAAGCGCTGCTTTCCTGGCACATTTCTCGAAGCGAGAGCTAGACGGGCACTTTGGACCCTATCGAAACAGAAGGAGAATGATTCTACCTGCAGCTGAGGCAAATCCGTGCACAGCACGTTGTGCATGCCAGCACTGTACACGCTGATGAGCAGCAAAGCTGAATGCCCTCGCTGGGCTTCAGTTCTCTCCAGACGGCAGCAGGCGAAGACTGAAGGCGCGGAGCACGGGACTTCTGGGTGCTCGCTAGCGAATTGCCAAAGTCCAGCCAAATGCTCCTTCGCAAGCCCATTTCGCCGAGAAGACTCTTGCTGCTTCAGGAAGTAAGGCGCAGCCCTTCGACTTCATCCCACAAGCCGGCTAGGAAGCAGTTTCTTACAGCTTCAGTGTTGCAGAGTGCATGCAGCTTGAGCTCAGCCAGAAGGAGGCGTCTACAAAGGAGGCGTTCTTGAAGCAGCCCTTCTCCAAGCACAAGCCACGGAGGCTCTGTAGCTTCCTTCTCAGCCGGACATGCCGGCACACTGTTCACGCTCGCGTCACCGTTGCCAACTTCCAGCAGCTGCTAGCATGCAAACAGGCTCGAGAAGTCAAAGCCAGTGCTGTGCTGCACCTTCGCCTTCGCCCACGTAAGCCACGTCAGTGCACTCTGTACTTGTCTCCTCTGCTGCAGCTAGCGTGATCTTCTCTGCAGCTCGGAGGCTCAAGGGAAGAGCAGCTGTTGCCACGGAAGGTTGGTGCTGCTCTAAGTAGCAGCACAAGGAGCTGTCTTTGGAGTTCCTTCTTCTGCTGCCAGCGTGACTTTTCCAGGCAAGCGAGTGGCAGCCCCGCTTTCCCTGCAGCCTGTAGGATGCGCACACAAGCCGTGTGCGCGGCAGCTTGGTTCTTCGCTTTTCGTAGCGAGTGGCGCTTTCATTGCCCCGGAGGCGAACAGCCGTCTGCTTCTCGCGCAGAAAGCTCTGCCGGCGGAGGGGCGCACCAGAGCACTGCTTCTGCCGAAACACGCCTGGGCCATACACAGTCTCCTCTCAGGGCTACGTGGCAGCACACTCTGCCTCTCCTGTGCTCCGCATCGGAACAGAAAGGTCCTCGGCTACGTCTCGCACGGAGAACTGTGCCAGAAGCGCACGCTTGCCGGCGCTGGCCCCTGCAACTCGGAGAAACTTGTCTTTGCACCACATTGCCGGGCAGTCCCCTTTGACAGCCTGCACAACGCCCTCAGATGGCGGTGCTCTTTGCACGGTTCTTGGCAGCTCCAAGTACCCCCGCGCACATGACAGGCTCCTAAAGACCAAAGAGGCGAGTAGTCGTCTCGCCCAGAAACGGGGAGCGGCACAAAAGCATGATCTTCACGAGCCATTCTCGTCGGCCAGCCGGTTGTGCTCTGTCCAAAGGCTTGGACACCTAAACACTCAAGCGCTGCTTTCCTGGCACATTTCTCGAAGCGAGAGCTAGACGGGCACTTTGGACCCTATCGAAACAGAAGGAGAATGATTCTACCTGCAGCTGAGGCAAATCCGTGCACAGCACGTTGTGCATGCCAGCACTGTACACGCTGATGAGCAGCAAAGCTGAATGCCCTCGCTGGGCTTCAGTTCTCTCCAGACGGCAGCAGGCGAAGACTGAAGGCGCGGAGCACGGGACTTCTGGGTGCTCGCTAGCGAATTGCCAAAGTCCAGCCAAATGCTCCTTCGCAAGCCCATTTCGCCGAGAAGACTCTTGCTGCTTCAGGAAGTAAGGCGCAGCCCTTCATCCCACAAGCCGGCTAGGAAGCAGTTTCTTACAGCTTCAGTGTTGCAGAGTGCATACAGCTTGAGCTCAGCCAGAAGGAGGCGTCTACAAAGGAGGCGTTCTTGAAGCAGCCCTTCTCCAAGCACAAGCCACGGAGGCTCTGTAGCTTCCTTCTCAGCCGGACATGCCGGCACACTGTTCACGCTCGCGTCACCGTTGCCAACTTCCAGCAGCTGCTAGCATGCAAACAGGCTCGAGAAGTCAAAGCCAGTGCTGTGCTGCACCTTCGCCTTCGCCCACGTAAGCCACGTCAGTGCACTCTGTACTTGTCTCCTCTGCTGCAGCTAGCGTGATCTTCTCTGCAGCTCGGAGGCTCAAGGGAAGAGCAGCTGTTGCCACGGAAGGTTGGTGCTGCTCTAAGTAGCAGCACAAGGAGCTGTCTTTGGAGTTCCTTCTTCTGCTGCCAGCGTGACTTTTCCAGGCAAGCGAGTGGCAGCCCCGCTTTCCCTGCAGCCTGTAGGATGCGCACACAAGCCGTGTGCGCGGCAGCTTGGTTCTTCGCTTTTCGTAGCGAGTGGCGCTTTCATTGCCCCGGAGGCGAACAGCCGTCTGCTTCTCGCGCAGAAAGCTCTGCCGGCGGAGGGGCGCACCAGAGCACTGCTTCTGCCGAAACACGCCTGGCCCATACACAGTCCCCTCTCAGGGCTACGTGGCAGCACACTCTGCCTCTCCTGTGCTCCGCATCGGAACAGAAAGGTCCTCGGCTACGTCTCGCACGGAGAACTGTGCCAGAAGCGCACGCTTGCCGGCGCTGGCCCCTGCAACTCGGAGAAACTTGTCTTTGCACCACATTGCCGGGCAGTCCCCTTTGACAGCCTGCACAACGCCCTCAGATGGCGGTGCTCTTTGCACGGTTCTTGGCAGCTCCAAGTACCCCCGCGCACATGACAGGCTCCTAAAGACCAAAGAGGCGAGTAGTCGTCTCGCCCAGAAACGGGGAGCGGCACAAAAGCATGATCTTCACGAGCCATTCTCGTCGGCCAGCCGGTTGTGCTCTGTCCAAAGGCTTGGACACCTAAACACTCAAGCGCTGCTTTCCTGGCACATTTCTCGAAGCGAGAGCTAGACGGGCACTTTGGACCCTATCGAAACAGAAGGAGAATGATTCTACCTGCAGCTGAGGCAAATCCGTGCACAGCACGTTGTGCATGCCAGCACTGTACACGCTGATGAGCAGCAAAGCTGAATGCCCTCGCTGGGCTTCAGTTCTCTCCAGACGGCAGCAGGCGAAGACTGAAGGCGCAGAGCACGGGACTTCTGGGTGCTCGCTAGCGAATTGCCAAAGTCCGGCCAAATGCTCCTTCGCAAGCCCATTTCGCCGAGAAGACTCTTGCTGCTTCAGGAAGTAAGGCGCAGCCCTTCATCCCACAAGCCGGCTAGGAAGCAGTTTCTTACAGCTTCAGTGTTGCAGAGTGCGTGCAGCTTGAGCTCAGCCAGAAGGAGGCGTCTACAAAGGAGGCGTTCTTGAAGCAGCCCTTCTCCAAGCACAAGCCACGGAGGCTCTGTAGCTTCCTTCTCAGCTGGACATGCCGGCACACTGTTCACGCTCGCGTCACCGTTGCCAACTTCCAGCAGCTGCTAGCATGCAAACAGGCTCGAGAAGTCAAAGCCAGTGCTGTGCTGCACCTTCGCCTTCGCCCACGTAAGCCACGTCAGTGCACTCTGTACTTGTCTCCTCTGCTGCAGCTAGCGTGATCTTCTCTGCAGCTCGGAGGCTCAAGGGAAGAGCAGCTGTTGCCACGGAAGGTTGGTGCTGCTCTAAGTAGCAGCACAAGGAGCTGTCTTTGGAGTTCCTTCTTCTGCTGCCAGCGTGACTTTTCCAGGCAAGCGAGTGGCAGCCTCGCTTTCCCTGCAGCCTGTAGGATGCGCACACAAGCCGTGTGCGCGGCAGCTTGGTTCTTCGCTTTTCGTAGCGAGTGGCGCTTTCATTGCCCCGGAGGCGAACAGCCGTCTGCTTCTCGCGCAGAAAGCTCTGCCGGCGGAGGGGCGCACCAGAGCACTGCTTCTGCCGAAACACGCCTGGGCCATACACAGTCCCCTCTCAGGGCTACGTGGCAGCACACTCTGCCTCTCCTGTGCTCCGCATCGGAACAGAAAGGTCCTCGGCTACGTCTCGCACGGAGAACTGTGCCAGAAGCGCACGCTTGCCGGCGCTGGCCCCTGCAACTCGGAGAAACTTGTCTTTGCACCACATTGCCGGGCAGTCCCCTTTGACAGCCTGCACAACGCCCTCAGATGGCGGTGCTCTTTGCACGGTTCTTGGCAGCTCCAAGTACCCCCGCGCACATGACAGGCTCCTAAAGACCAAAGAGGCGAGTAGTCGTCTCGCCCAGAAACGGGGAGCGGCACAAAAGCATGATCTTCACGAGCCATTCTCGTCGGCCAGCCGGTTGTGCTCTGTCCAAAGGCTTGGACACCTAAACACTCAAGCGCTGCTTTCCTGGCACATTTCTCGAAGCGAGAGCTAGACGGGCACTTTGGACCCTATCGAAACAGAAGGAGAATGATTCTACCTGCAGCTGAGGCAAATCCGTGCACAGCACGTTGTGCATGCCAGCACTGTACACGCTGATGAGCAGCAAAGCTGAATGCCCTCGCTGGGCTTCAGTTCTCTCCAGACGGCAGCAGGCGAAGACTGAAGGCGCGGAGCACGGGACTTCTGGGTGCTCGCTAGCGAATTGCCAAAGTCCAGCCAAATGCTCCTTCGCAAGCCCATTTCGCCGAGAAGACTCTTGCTGCTTCAGGAAGTAAGGCGCAGCCCTTCATCCCACAAGCCGGCTAGGAAGCAGTTTCTTACAGCTTCAGTGTTGCAGAGTGCGTGCAGCTTGAGCTCAGCCAGAAGGAGGCGTCTACAAAGGAGGCGTTCTTGAAGCAGCCCTTCTCCAAGCACAAGCCACGGAGGCTCTGTAGCTTCCTTCTCAGCTGGACATGCCGGCACACTGTTCACGCTCGCATCACCGTTGCCAACTTCCAGCAGCTGCTAGCATGCAAACAGGCTCGAGAAGTCAAAGCCAGTGCTGTGCTGCACCTTCGCCTTCGCCCACGTAAGCCACGTCAGTGCGCTCTGTACTTGTCTCCTCTGCTGCAGCTAGCGTGATCTTCTCTGCAGCTCGGAGGCTCAAGGGAAGAGCAGCTGTTGCCACGGAAGGTTGGTGCTGCTCTAAGTAGCAGCACAAGGAGCTGTCTTTGGAGTTCCTTCTTCTGCTGCCAGCGTGACTTTTCCAGGCAAGCGAGTGGCAGCCCCGCTTTCCCTGCAGCCTGTAGGATGCGCACACAAGCCGTGTGCGCGGCAGCTTGGTTCTTCGCTTTTCGTAGCGAGTGGCGCTTTCATTGCCCCGGAGGCGAACAGCCGTCTGCTTCTCGCGCAGAAAGCTCTGCCGGCGGAGGGGCGCACCAGAGCACTGCTTCTGCCGAAACACGCCTGGGCCATACACAGTCCCCTCTCAGGGCTACGTGGCAGCACACTCTGCCTCTCCTGTGCTCCGCATCGGAACAGAAAGGTCCTCGGCTACGTCTCGCACGGAGAACTGTGCCAGAAGCGCACGCTTGCCGGCGCTGGCCCCTGCAACTCGGAGAAACTTGTCTTTGCACCACATTGCCGGGCAGTCCCCTTTGACAGCCTGCACAACGCCCTCAGATGGCGGTGCTCTTTGCACGGTTCTTGGCAGCTCCAAGTACCCCCGCGCACATGACAGGCTCCTAAAGACCAAAGAGGCGAGTAGTCGTCTCGCCCAGAAACGGGGAGCGGCACAAAAGCATGATCTTCACGAGCCATTCTCGTCGGCCAGCCGGTTGTGCTCTGTCCAAAGGCTTGGACACCTAAACACTCAAGCGCTGCTTTCCTGGCACATTTCTCGAAGCGAGAGCTAGACGGGCACTTTGGACCCTATCGAAACAGAAGGAGAATGATTCTACCTGCAGCTGAGGCAAATCCGTGCACAGCACGTTGTGCATGCCAGCACTGTACACGCTGATGAGCAGCAAAGCTGAATGCCCTCGCTGGGCTTCAGTTCTCTCCAGACGGCAGCAGGCGAAGACTGAAGGCGCGGAGCACGGGACTTCTGGGTGCTCGCTAGCGAATTGCCAAAGTCCAGCCAAATGCTCCTTCGCAAGCCCATTTCGCCGAGAAGACTCTTGCTGCTTCAGGAAGTAAGGCGCAGCCCTTCATCCCACAAGCCGGCTAGGAAGCAGTTTCTTACAGCTTCAGTGTTGCAGAGTGCGTGCAGCTTGAGCTCAGCCAGAAGGAGGCGTCTACAAAGGAGGCGTTCTTGAAGCAGCCCTTCTCCAAGCACAAGCCACGGAGGCTCTGTAGCTTCCTTCTCAGCTGGACATGCCGGCACACTGTTCACGCTCGCGTCACCGTTGCCAACTTCCAGCAGCTGCTAGCATGCAAACAGGCTCGAGAAGTCAAAGCCAGTGCTGTGCTGCACCTTCGCCTTCGCCCACGTAAGCCACGTCAGTGCGCTCTGTACTTGTCTCCTCTGCTGCAGCTAGCGTGATCTTCTCTGCAGCTCGGAGGCTCAAGGGAAGAGCAGCTGTTCCCACGGAAGGTTGGTGCTGCTCTAAGTAGCAGGACAAGGAGCTGTCTTTGGAGTTCCTTCTTCTGCTGCCAGCGTGACGTTTCCAGGCAAGCGAGTGGCAGCCCCGCTTTCCCTGCAGCCTGTAGGATGCGCACACAAGCCGTGTGCGCGGCAGCTTGGTTCTTCGCTTTTCGTAGCGAGTGGCGCTTTCATTGCCCCGGAGGCGAACAGCCGTCTGCTTCTCGCGCAGAAAGCTCTGCCGGCGGAGGGGCGCACCAGAGCACTGCTTCTGCCGAAACACGCCTGGGCCATACACAGTCCCCTCTCAGGGCTACGTGGCAGCACACTCTGCCTCTCCTGTGCTCCGCATCGGAACAGAAAGGTCCTCGGCTACGTCTCGCACGGAGAACTGTGCCAGAAGCGCACGCTTGCCGGCGCTGGCCCCTGCAACTCGGAGAAACTTGTCTTTGCACCACATTGCCGGGCAGTCCCCTTTGACAGCCTGCACAACGCCCTCAGATGGCGGTGCTCTTTGCACGGTTCTTGGCAGCTCCAAGTACCCCCGCGCACATGACAGGCTCCTAAAGACCAAAGAGGCGAGTAGTCGTCTCGCCCAGAAACGGGGAGCGGCACAAAAGCATGATCTTCACGAGCCATTCTCGTCGGCCAGCCGGTTGTGCTCTGTCCAAAGGCTTGGACACCTAAACACTCAAGCGCTGCTTTCCTGGCACATTTCTCGAAGCGAGAGCTAGACGGGCACTTTGGACCCTATCGAAACAGAAGGAGAATGATTCTACCTGCAGCTGAGGCAAATCCGTGCACAGCACGTTGTGCATGCCAGCACTGTACACGCTGATGAGCAGCAAAGCTGAATGCCCTCGCTGGGCTTCAGTTCTCTCCAGACGGCAGCAGGCGAAGACTGAAGGCGCGGAGCACGGGACTTCTGGGTGCTCGCTAGCGAATTGCCAAAGTCCAGCCAAATGCTCCTTCGCAAGCCCATTTCGCCGAGAAGACTCTTGCTGCTTCAGGAAGTAAGGCGCAGCCCTTCATCCCACAAGCCGGCTAGGAAGCAGTTTCTTACAGCTTCAGTGTTGCAGAGTGCATGCAGCTTGAGCTCAGCCAGAAGGAGGCGTCTACAAAGGAGGGGTTCTTGAAGCAGCCCTTCTCCAAGCACAAGCCACGGAGGCTCTGTAGCTTCCTTCTCAGCTGGACATGCCGGCACACTGTTCACGCTCGCGTCACCGTTGCCAACTTCCAGCAGCTGCTAGCATGCAAACAGGCTCGAGAAGTCAAAGCCAGTGCTGTGCTGCACCTTCGCCTTCGCCCACGTAAGCCACGTCAGTGCGCTCTGTACTTGTCTCCTCTGCTGCAGCTAGCGTGATCTTCTCTGCAGCTCGGAGGCTCAAGGGAAGAGCAGCTGTTGCCACGGAAGGTTGGTGCTGCTCTAAGTAGCAGCACAAGGAGCTGTCTTTGGAGTTCCTTCTTCTGCTGCCAGCGTGACTTTTCCAGGCAAGCGAGTGGCAGCCCCGCTTTCCCTGCAGCCTGTAGGATGCGCACACAAGCCGTGTGCGCGGCAGCTTGGTTCTTCGCTTTTCGTAGCGAGTGGCGCTTTCATTGCCCCGGAGGCGAACAGCCGTCTGCTTCTCGCGCAGAAAGCTCTGCCGGCGGAGGGGCGCACCAGAGCACTGCTTCTGCCGAAACACGCCTGGGCCATACACAGTCCCCTCTCAGGGCTACGTGGCAGCACACTCTGCCTCTCCTGTGCTCCGCATCGGAACAGAAAGGTCCTCGGCTACGTCTCGCACGGAGAACTGTGCCAGAAGCGCACGCTTGCCGGCGCTGGCCCCTGCAACTCGGAGAAACTTGTCTTTGCACCACATTGCCGGGCAGTCCCCTTTGACAGCCTGCACAACGCCCTCAGATGGCGGTGCTCTTTGCACGGTTCTTGGCAGCTCCAAGTACCCCCGCGCACATGACAGGCTCCTAAAGACCAAAGAGGCGAGTAGTCGTCTCGCCCAGAAACGGGGAGCGGCACAAAAGCATGATCTTCACGAGCCATTCTCGTCGGCCAGCCGGTTGTGCTCTGTCCAAAGGCTTGGACACCTAAACACTCAAGCGCTGCTTTCCTGGCACATTTCTCGAAGCGAGAGCTAGACGGGCACTTTGGACCCTATCGAAACAGAAGGAGAATGATTCTACCTGCAGCTGAGGCAAATCCGTGCACAGCACGTTGTGCATGCCAGCACTGTACACGCTGATGAGCAGCAAAGCTGAATGCCCTCGCTGGGCTTCAGTTCTCTCCAGACGGCAGCAGGCGAAGACTGAAGGCGCGGAGCACGGGACTTCTGGGTGCTCGCTAGCGAATTGCCAAAGTCCAGCCAAATGCTCCTTCGCAAGCCCATTTCGCCGAGAAGACTCTTGCTGCTTCAGGAAGTAAGGCGCAGCCCTTCATCCCACAAGCCGGCTAGGAAGCAGTTTCTTACAGCTTCAGTGTTGCAGAGTGCATGCAGCTTGAGCTCAGCCAGAAGGAGGCGTCTACAAAGGAGGCGTTCTTGAAGCAGCCCTTCTCCAAGCACAAGCCACGGAGGCTCTGTAGCTTCCTTCTCAGCTGGACATGCCGGCACACTGTTCACGCTCGCGTCACCGTTGCCAACTTCCAGCAGCTGCTAGCATGCAAACAGGCTCGAGAAGTCAAAGCCAGTGCTGTGCTGCACCTTCGCCTTCGCCCACGTAAGCCACGTCAGTGCGCTCTGTACTTGTCTCCTCTGCTGCAGCTAGCGTGATCTTCTCTGCAGCTCGGAGGCTCAAGGGAAGAGCAGCTGTTCCCACGGAAGGTTGGTGCTGCTCTAAGTAGCAGGACAAGGAGCTGTCTTTGGAGTTCCTTCTTCTGCTGCCAGCGTGACGTTTCCAGGCAAGCGAGTGGCAGCCCCGCTTTCCCTGCAGCCTGTAGGATGCGCACACAAGCCGTGTGCGCGGCAGCTTGGTTCTTCGCTTTTCGTAGCGAGTGGCGCTTTCATTGCCCCGGAGGCGAACAGCCGTCTGCTTCTCGCGCAGAAAGCTCTGCCGGCGGAGGGGCGCACCAGAGCACTGCTTCTGCCGAAACACGCCTGGGCCATACACAGTCCCCTCTCAGGGCTACGTGGCAGCACACTCTGCCTCTCCTGTGCTCCGCATCGGAACAGAAAGGTCCTCGGCTACGTCTCGCACGGAGAACTGTGCCAGAAGCGCACGCTTGCCGGCGCTGGCCCCTGCAACTCGGAGAAACTTGTCTTTGCACCACATTGCCGGGCAGTCCCCTTTGACAGCCTGCACAACGCCCTCAGATGGCGGTGCTCTTTGCACGGTTCTTGGCAGCTCCAAGTACCCCCGCGCACATGACAGGCTCCTAAAGACCAAAGAGGCGAGTAGTCGTCTCGCCCAGAAACGGGGAGCGGCACAAAAGCATGATCTTCACGAGCCATTCTCGTCGGCCAGCCGGTTGTGCTCTGTCCAAAGGCTTGGACACCTAAACACTCAAGCGCTGCTTTCCTGGCACATTTCTCGAAGCGAGAGCTAGACGGGCACTTTGGACCCTATCGAAACAGAAGGAGAATGATTCTACCTGCAGCTGAGGCAAATCCGTGCACAGCACGTTGTGCATGCCAGCACTGTACACGCTGATGAGCAGCAAAGCTGAATGCCCTCGCTGGGCTTCAGTTCTCTCCAGACGGCAGCAGGCGAAGACTGAAGGCGCGGAGCACGGGACTTCTGGGTGCTCGCTAGCGAATTGCCAAAGTCCAGCCAAATGCTCCTTCGCAAGCCCATTTCGCCGAGAAGACTCTTGCTGCTTCAGGAAGTAAGGCGCAGCCCTTCATCCCACAAGCCGGCTAGGAAGCAGTTTCTTACAGCTTCAGTGTTGCAGAGTGCATGCAGCTTGAGCTCAGCCAGAAGGAGGCGTCTACAAAGGAGGGGTTCTTGAAGCAGCCCTTCTCCAAGCACAAGCCACGGAGGCTCTGTAGCTTCCTTCTCAGCTGGACATGCCGGCACACTGTTCACGCTCGCGTCACCGTTGCCAACTTCCAGCAGCTGCTAGCATGCAAACAGGCTCGAGAAGTCAAAGCCAGTGCTGTGCTGCACCTTCGCCTTCGCCCACGTAAGCCACGTCAGTGCGCTCTGTACTTGTCTCCTCTGCTGCAGCTAGCGTGATCTTCTCTGCAGCTCGGAGGCTCAAGGGAAGAGCAGCTGTTGCCACGGAAGGTTGGTGCTGCTCTAAGTAGCAGCACAAGGAGCTGTCTTTGGAGTTCCTTCTTCTGCTGCCAGCGTGACTTTTCCAGGCAAGCGAGTGGCAGCCCCGCTTTCCCTGCAGCCTGTAGGATGCGCACACAAGCCGTGTGCGCGGCAGCTTGGTTCTTCGCTTTTCGTAGCGAGTGGCGCTTTCATTGCCCCGGAGGCGAACAGCCGTCTGCTTCTCGCGCAGAAAGCTCTGCCGGCGGAGGGGCGCACCAGAGCACTGCTTCTGCCGAAACACGCCTGGGCCATACACAGTCCCCTCTCAGGGCTACGTGGCAGCACACTCTGCCTCTCCTGTGCTCCGCATCGGAACAGAAAGGTCCTCGGCTACGTCTCGCACGGAGAACTGTGCCAGAAGCGCACGCTTGCCGGCGCTGGCCCCTGCAACTCGGAGAAACTTGTCTTTGCACCACATTGCCGGGCAGTCCCCTTTGACAGCCTGCACAACGCCCTCAGATGGCGGTGCTCTTTGCACGGTTCTTGGCAGCTCCAAGTACCCCCGCGCACATGACAGGCTCCTAAAGACCAAAGAGGCGAGTAGTCGTCTCGCCCAGAAACGGGGAGCGGCACAAAAGCATGATCTTCACGAGCCATTCTCGTCGGCCAGCCGGTTGTGCTCTGTCCAAAGGCTTGGACACCTAAACACTCAAGCGCTGCTTTCCTGGCACATTTCTCGAAGCGAGAGCTAGACGGGCACTTTGGACCCTATCGAAACAGAAGGAGAATGATTCTACCTGCAGCTGAGGCAAATCCGTGCACAGCACGTTGTGCATGCCAGCACTGTACACGCTGATGAGCAGCAAAGCTGAATGCCCTCGCTGGGCTTCAGTTCTCTCCAGACGGCAGCAGGCGAAGACTGAAGGCGCGGAGCACGGGACTTCTGGGTGCTCGCTAGCGAATTGCCAAAGTCCAGCCAAATGCTCCTTCGCAAGCCCATTTCGCCGAGAAGACTCTTGCTGCTTCAGGAAGTAAGGCGCAGCCCTTCATCCCACAAGCCGGCTAGGAAGCAGTTTCTTACAGCTTCAGTGTTGCAGAGTGCATGCAGCTTGAGCTCAGCCAGAAGGAGGCGTCTACAAAGGAGGCGTTCTTGAAGCAGCCCTTCTCCAAGCACAAGCCACGGAGGCTCTGTAGCTTCCTTCTCAGCTGGACATGCCGGCACACTGTTCACGCTCGCGTCACCGTTGCCAACTTCCAGCAGCTGCTAGCATGCAAACAGGCTCGAGAAGTCAAAGCCAGTGCTGTGCTGCACCTTCGCCTTCGCCCACGTAAGCCACGTCAGTGCACTCTGTACTTGTCTCCTCTGCTGCAGCTAGCGTGATCTTCTCTGCAGCTCGGAGGCTCAAGGGAAGAGCAGCTGTTGCCACGGAAGGTTGGTGCTGCTCTAAGTAGCAGCACAAGGAGCTGTCTTTGGAGTTCCTTCTTCTGCTGCCAGCGTGACTTTTCCAGGCAAGCGAGTGGCAGCCCCGCTTTCCCTGCAGCCTGTAGGATGCGCACACAAGCCGTGTGCGCGGCAGCTTGGTTCTTCGCTTTTCGTAGCGAGTGGCGCTTTCATTGCCCCGGAGGCGAACAGCCGTCTGCTTCTCGCGCAGAAAGCTCTGCCGGCGGAGGGGCGCACCAGAGCACTGCTTCTGCCGAAACACGCCTGGGCCATACACAGTCCCCTCTCAGGGCTACGTGGCAGCACACTCTGCCTCTCCTGTGCTCCGCATCGGAACAGAAAGGTCCTCGGCTACGTCTCGCACGGAGAACTGTGCCAGAAGCGCACGCTTGCCGGCGCTGGCCCCTGCAACTCGGAGAAACTTGTCTTTGCACCACATTGCCGGGCAGTCCCCTTTGACAGCCTGCACAACGCCCTCAGATGGCGGTGCTCTTTGCACGGTTCTTGGCAGCTCCAAGTACCCCCGCGCACATGACAGGCTCCTAAAGACCAAAGAGGCGAGTAGTCGTCTCGCCCAGAAACGGGGAGCGGCACAAAAGCATGATCTTCACGAGCCATTCTCGTCGGCCAGCCGGTTGTGCTCTGTCCAAAGGCTTGGACACCTAAACACTCAAGCGCTGCTTTCCTGGCACATTTCTCGAAGCGAGAGCTAGACGGGCACTTTGGACCCTATCGAAACAGAAGGAGAATGATTCTACCTGCAGCTGAGGCAAATCCGTGCACAGCACGTTGTGCATGCCAGCACTGTACACGCTGATGAGCAGCAAAGCTGAATGCCCTCGCTGGGCTTCAGTTCTCTCCAGACGGCAGCAGGCGAAGACTGAAGGCGCGGAGCACGGGACTTCTGGGTGCTCGCTAGCGAATTGCCAAAGTCCAGCCAAATGCTCCTTCGCAAGCCCATTTCGCCGAGAAGACTCTTGCTGCTTCAGGAAGTAAGGCGCAGCCCTTCATCCCACAAGCCGGCTAGGAAGCAGTTTCTTACAGCTTCAGTGTTGCAGAGTGCGTGCAGCTTGAGCTCAGCCAGAAGGAGGCGTCTACAAAGGAGGCGTTCTTGAAGCAGCCCTTCTCCAAGCACAAGCCACGGAGGCTCTGTAGCTTCCTTCTCAGCTGGACATGCCGGCACACTGTTCACGCTCGCGTCACCGTTGCCAACTTCCAGCAGCTGCTAGCATGCAAACAGGCTCGAGAAGTCAAAGCCAGTGCTGTGCTGCACCTTCGCCTTCGCCCACGTAAGCCACGTCAGTGCGCTCTGTACTTGTCTCCTCTGCTGCAGCTAGCGTGATCTTCTCTGCAGCTCGGAGGCTCAAGGGAAGAGCAGCTGTTGCCACGGAAGGTTGGTGCTGCTCTAAGTAGCAGCACAAGGAGCTGTCTTTGGAGTTCCTTCTTCTGCTGCCAGCGTGACGTTTCCAGGCAAGCGAGTGGCAGCCCCGCTTTCCCTGCAGCCTGTAGGATGCGCACACAAGCCGTGTGCGCGGCAGCTTGGTTCTTCGCTTTTCGTAGCGAGTGGCGCTTTCATTGCCCCGGAGGCGAACAGCCGTCTGCTTCTCGCGCAGAAAGCTCTGCCGGCGGAGGGGCGCACCAGAGCACTGCTTCTGCCGAAACACGCCTGGGCCATACACAGTCCCCTCTCAGGGCTACGTGGCAGCACACTCTGCCTCTCCTGTGCTCCGCATCGGAACAGAAAGGTCCTCGGCTACGTCTCGCACGGAGAACTGTGCCAGAAGCGCACGCTTGCCGGCGCTGGCCCCTGCAACTCGGAGAAACTTGTCTTTGCACCACATTGCCGGGCAGTCCCCTTTGACAGCCTGCACAACGCCCTCAGATGGCGGTGCTCTTTGCACGGTTCTTGGCAGCTCCAAGTACCCCCGCGCACATGACAGGCTCCTAAAGACCAAAGAGGCGAGTAGTCGTCTCGCCCAGAAACGGGGAGCGGCACAAAAGCATGATCTTCACGAGCCATTCTCGTCGGCCAGCCGGTTGTGCTCTGTCCAAAGGCTTGGACACCTAAACACTCAAGCGCTGCTTTCCTGGCACATTTCTCGAAGCGAGAGCTAGACGGGCACTTTGGACCCTATCGAAACAGAAGGAGAATGATTCTACCTGCAGCTGAGGCAAATCCGTGCACAGCACGTTGTGCATGCCAGCACTGTACACGCTGATGAGCAGCAAAGCTGAATGCCCTCGCTGGGCTTCAGTTCTCTCCAGACGGCAGCAGGCGAAGACTGAAGGCGCGGAGCACGGGACTTCTGGGTGCTCGCTAGCGAATTGCCAAAGTCCAGCCAAATGCTCCTTCGCAAGCCCATTTCGCCGAGAAGACTCTTGCTGCTTCAGGAAGTAAGGCGCAGCCCTTCATCCCACAAGCCGGCTAGGAAGCAGTTTCTTACAGCTTCAGTGTTGCAGAGTGCATGCAGCTTGAGCTCAGCCAGAAGGAGGCGTCTACAAAGGAGGGGTTCTTGAAGCAGCCCTTCTCCAAGCACAAGCCACGGAGGCTCTGTAGCTTCCTTCTCAGCTGGACATGCCGGCACACTGTTCACGCTCGCGTCACCGTTGCCAACTTCCAGCAGCTGCTAGCATGCAAACAGGCTCGAGAAGTCAAAGCCAGTGCTGTGCTGCACCTTCGCCTTCGCCCACGTAAGCCACGTCAGTGCGCTCTGTACTTGTCTCCTCTGCTGCAGCTAGCGTGATCTTCTCTGCAGCTCGGAGGCTCAAGGGAAGAGCAGCTGTTGCCACGGAAGGTTGGTGCTGCTCTAAGTAGCAGCACAAGGAGCTGTCTTTGGAGTTCCTTCTTCTGCTGCCAGCGTGACTTTTCCAGGCAAGCGAGTGGCAGCCCCGCTTTCCCTGCAGCCTGTAGGATGCGCACACAAGCCGTGTGCGCGGCAGCTTGGTTCTTCGCTTTTCGTAGCGAGTGGCGCTTTCATTGCCCCGGAGGCGAACAGCCGTCTGCTTCTCGCGCAGAAAGCTCTGCCGGCGGAGGGGCGCACCAGAGCACTGCTTCTGCCGAAACACGCCTGGGCCATACACAGTCCCCTCTCAGGGCTACGTGGCAGCACACTCTGCCTCTCCTGTGCTCCGCATCGGAACAGAAAGGTCCTCGGCTACGTCTCGCACGGAGAACTGTGCCAGAAGCGCACGCTTGCCGGCGCTGGCCCCTGCAACTCGGAGAAACTTGTCTTTGCACCACATTGCCGGGCAGTCCCCTTTGACAGCCTGCACAACGCCCTCAGATGGCGGTGCTCTTTGCACGGTTCTTGGCAGCTCCAAGTACCCCCGCGCACATGACAGGCTCCTAAAGACCAAAGAGGCGAGTAGTCGTCTCGCCCAGAAACGGGGAGCGGCACAAAAGCATGATCTTCACGAGCCATTCTCGTCGGCCAGCCGGTTGTGCTCTGTCCAAAGGCTTGGACACCTAAACACTCAAGCGCTGCTTTCCTGGCACATTTCTCGAAGCGAGAGCTAGACGGGCACTTTGGACCCTATCGAAACAGAAGGAGAATGATTCTACCTGCAGCTGAGGCAAATCCGTGCACAGCACGTTGTGCATGCCAGCACTGTACACGCTGATGAGCAGCAAAGCTGAATGCCCTCGCTGGGCTTCAGTTCTCTCCAGACGGCAGCAGGCGAAGACTGAAGGCGCGGAGCACGGGACTTCTGGGTGCTCGCTAGCGAATTGCCAAAGTCCAGCCAAATGCTCCTTCGCAAGCCCATTTCGCCGAGAAGACTCTTGCTGCTTCAGGAAGTAAGGCGCAGCCCTTCATCCCACAAGCCGGCTAGGAAGCAGTTTCTTACAGCTTCAGTGTTGCAGAGTGCGTGCAGCTTGAGCTCAGCCAGAAGGAGGCGTCTACAAAGGAGGCGTTCTTGAAGCAGCCCTTCTCCAAGCACAAGCCACGGAGGCTCTGTAGCTTCCTTCTCAGCTGGACATGCCGGCACACTGTTCACGCTCGCGTCACCGTTGCCAACTTCCAGCAGCTGCTAGCATGCAAACAGGCTCGAGAAGTCAAAGCCAGTGCTGTGCTGCACCTTCGCCTTCGCCCACGTAAGCCACGTCAGTGCGCTCTGTACTTGTCTCCTCTGCTGCAGCTAGCGTGATCTTCTCTGCAGCTCGGAGGCTCAAGGGAAGAGCAGCTGTTGCCACGGAAGGTTGGTGCTGCTCTAAGTAGCAGCACAAGGAGCTGTCTTTGGAGTTCCTTCTTCTGCTGCCAGCGTGACTTTTCCAGGCAAGCGAGTGGCAGCCCCGCTTTCCCTGCAGCCTGTAGGATGCGCACACAAGCCGTGTGCGCGGCAGCTTGGTTCTTCGCTTTTCGTAGCGAGTGGCGCTTTCATTGCCCCGGAGGCGAACAGCCGTCTGCTTCTCGCGCAGAAAGCTCTGCCGGCGGAGGGGCGCACCAGAGCACTGCTTCTGCCGAAACACGCCTGGGCCATACACAGTCCCCTCTCAGGGCTACGTGGCAGCACACTCTGCCTCTCCTGTGCTCCGCATCGGAACAGAAAGGTCCTCGGCTACGTCTCGCACGGAGAACTGTGCCAGAAGCGCACGCTTGCCGGCGCTGGCCCCTGCAACTCGGAGAAACTTGTCTTTGCACCACATTGCCGGGCAGTCCCCTTTGACAGCCTGCACAACGCCCTCAGATGGCGGTGCTCTTTGCACGGTTCTTGGCAGCTCCAAGTACCCCCGCGCACATGACAGGCTCCTAAAGACCAAAGAGGCGAGTAGTCGTCTCGCCCAGAAACGGGGAGCGGCACAAAAGCATGATCTTCACGAGCCATTCTCGTCGGCCAGCCGGTTGTGCTCTGTCCAAAGGCTTGGACACCTAAACACTCAAGCGCTGCTTTCCTGGCACATTTCTCGAAGCGAGAGCTAGACGGGCACTTTGGACCCTATCGAAACAGAAGGAGAATGATTCTACCTGCAGCTGAGGCAAATCCGTGCACAGCACGTTGTGCATGCCAGCACTGTACACGCTGATGAGCAGCAAAGCTGAATGCCCTCGCTGGGCTTCAGTTCTCTCCAGACGGCAGCAGGCGAAGACTGAAGGCGCGGAGCACGGGACTTCTGGGTGCTCGCTAGCGAATTGCCAAAGTCCAGCCAAATGCTCCTTCGCAAGCCCATTTCGCCGAGAAGACTCTTGCTGCTTCAGGAAGTAAGGCGCAGCCCTTCATCCCACAAGCCGGCTAGGAAGCAGTTTCTTACAGCTTCAGTGTTGCAGAGTGCGTGCAGCTTGAGCTCAGCCAGAAGGAGGCGTCTACAAAGGAGGCGTTCTTGAAGCAGCCCTTCTCCAAGCACAAGCCACGGAGGCTCTGTAGCTTCCTTCTCAGCTGGACATGCCGGCACACTGTTCACGCTCGCGTCACCGTTGCCAACTTCCAGCAGCTGCTAGCATGCAAACAGGCTCGAGAAGTCAAAGCCAGTGCTGTGCTGCACCTTCGCCTTCGCCCACGTAAGCCACGTCAGTGCGCTCTGTACTTGTCTCCTCTGCTGCAGCTAGCGTGATCTTCTCTGCAGCTCGGAGGCTCAAGGGAAGAGCAGCTGTTGCCACGGAAGGTTGGTGCTGCTCTAAGTAGCAGCACAAGGAGCTGTCTTTGGAGTTCCTTCTTCTGCTGCCAGCGTGACTTTTCCAGGCAAGCGAGTGGCAGCCCCGCTTTCCCTGCAGCCTGTAGGATGCGCACACAAGCCGTGTGCGCGGCAGCTTGGTTCTTCGCTTTTCGTAGCGAGTGGCGCTTTCATTGCCCCGGAGGCGAACAGCCGTCTGCTTCTCGCGCAGAAAGCTCTGCCGGCGGAGGGGCGCACCAGAGCACTGCTTCTGCCGAAACACGCCTGGGCCATACACAGTCCCCTCTCAGGGCTACGTGGCAGCACACTCTGCCTCTCCTGTGCTCCGCATCGGAACAGAAAGGTCCTCGGCTACGTCTCGCACGGAGAACTGTGCCAGAAGCGCACGCTTGCCGGCGCTGGCCCCTGCAACTCGGAGAAACTTGTCTTTGCACCACATTGCCGGGCAGTCCCCTTTGACAGCCTGCACAACGCCCTCAGATGGCGGTGCTCTTTGCACGGTTCTTGGCAGCTCCAAGTACCCCCGCGCACATGACAGGCTCCTAAAGACCAAAGAGGCGAGTAGTCGTCTCGCCCAGAAACGGGGAGCGGCACAAAAGCATGATCTTCACGAGCCATTCTCGTCGGCCAGCCGGTTGTGCTCTGTCGAAAGGCTTGGACACCTAAACACTCAAGCGCTGCTTTCCTGGCACATTTCTCGAAGCGAGAGCTAGACGGGCACTTTGGACCCTATCGAAACAGAAGGAGAATGATTCTACCTGCAGCTGAGGCAAATCCGTGCACAGCACGTTGTGCATGCCAGCACTGTACACGCTGATGAGCAGCAAAGCTGAATGCCCTCGCTGGGCTTCAGTTCTCTCCAGACGGCAGCAGGCGAAGACTGAAGGCGCGGAGCACGGGACTTCTGGGTGCTCGCTAGCGAATTGCCAAAGTCCAGCCAAATGCTCCTTCGCAAGCCCATTTCGCCGAGAAGACTCTTGCTGCTTCAGGAAGTAAGGCGCAGCCCTTCATCCCACAAGCCGGCTAGGAAGCAGTTTCTTACAGCTTCAATGTTGCAGAGTGCATGCAGCTTGAGCTCAGCCAGAAGGAGGCGTCTACAAAGGAGGGGTTCTTGAAGCAGCCCTTCTCCAAGCACAAGCCACGGAGGCTCTGTAGCTTCCTTCTCAGCTGGACATGCCGGCACACTGTTCACGCTCGCGTCACCGTTGCCAACTTCCAGCAGCTGCTAGCATGCAAACAGGCTCGAGAAGTCAAAGCCAGTGCTGTGCTGCACCTTCGCCTTCGCCCACGTAAGCCACGTCAGTGCGCTCTGTACTTGTCTCCTCTGCTGCAGCTAGCGTGATCTTCTCTGCAGCTCGGAGGCTCAAGGGAAGAGCAGCTGTTGCCACGGAAGGTTGGTGCTGCTCTAAGTAGCAGCACAAGGAGCTGTCTTTGGAGTTCCTTCTTCTGCTGCCAGCGTGACTTTTCCAGGCAAGCGAGTGGCAGCCCCGCTTTCCCTGCAGCCTGTAGGATGCGCACACAAGCCGTGTGCGCGGCAGCTTGGTTCTTCGCTTTTCGTAGCGAGTGGCGCTTTCATTGCCCCGGAGGCGAACAGCCGTCTGCTTCTCGCGCAGAAAGCTCTGCCGGCGGAGGGGCGCACCAGAGCACTGCTTCTGCCGAAACACGCCTGGGCCATACACAGTCCCCTCTCAGGGCTACGTGGCAGCACACTCTGCCTCTCCTGTGCTCCGCATCGGAACAGAAAGGTCCTCGGCTACGTCTCGCACGGAGAACTGTGCCAGAAGCGCACGCTTGCCGGCGCTGGCCCCTGCAACTCGGAGAAACTTGTCTTTGCACCACATTCCCGGGCAGTCCCCTTTGACAGCCTGCACAACGCCCTCAGATGGCGGTGCTCTTTGCACGGTTCTTGGCAGCTCCAAGTACCCCCGCGCACATGACAGGCTCCTAAAGACCAAAGAGGCGAGTAGTCGTCTCGCCCAGAAACGGGGAGCGGCACAAAAGCATGATCTTCACGAGCCATTCTCGTCGGCCAGCCGGTTGTGCTCTGTCCAAAGGCTTGGACACCTAAACACTCAAGCGCTGCTTTCCTGGCACATTTCTCGAAGCGAGAGCTAGACGGGCACTTTGGACCCTATCGAAACAGAAGGAGAATGATTCTACCTGCAGCTGAGGCAAATCCGTGCACAGCACGTTGTGCATGCCAGCACTGTACACGCTGATGAGCAGCAAAGCTGAATGCCCTCGCTGGGCTTCAGTTCTCTCCAGACGGCAGCAGGCGAAGACTGAAGGCGCGGAGCACGGGACTTCTGGGTGCTCGCTAGCGAATTGCCAAAGTCCAGCCAAATGCTCCTTCGCAAGCCCATTTCGCCGAGAAGACTCTTGCTGCTTCAGGAAGTAAGGCGCAGCCCTTCATCCCACAAGCCGGCTAGGAAGCAGTTTCTTACAGCTTCAGTGTTGCAGAGTGCGTGCAGCTTGAGCTCAGCCAGAAGGAGGCGTCTACAAAGGAGGCGTTCTTGAAGCAGCCCTTCTCCAAGCACAAGCCACGGAGGCTCTGTAGCTTCCTTCTCAGCTGGACATGCCGGCACACTGTTCACGCTCGCGTCACCGTTGCCAACTTCCAGCAGCTGCTAGCATGCAAACAGGCTCGAGAAGTCAAAGCCAGTGCTGTGCTGCACCTTCGCCTTCGCCCACGTAAGCCACGTCAGTGCGCTCTGTACTTGTCTCCTCTGCTGCAGCTAGCGTGATCTTCTCTGCAGCTCGGAGGCTCAAGGGAAGAGCAGCTGTTGCCACGGAAGGTTGGTGCTGCTCTAAGTAGCAGCACAAGGAGCTGTCTTTGGAGTTCCTTCTTCTGCTGCCAGCGTGACGTTTCCAGGCAAGCGAGTGGCAGCCCCGCTTTCCCTGCAGCCTGTAGGATGCGCACACAAGCCGTGTGCGCGGCAGCTTGGTTCTTCGCTTTTCGTAGCGAGTGGCGCTTTCATTGCCCCGGAGGCGAACAGCCGTCTGCTTCTCGCGCAGAAAGCTCTGCCGGCGGAGGGGCGCACCAGAGCACTGCTTCTGCCGAAACACGCCTGGGCCATACACAGTCCCCTCTCAGGGCTACGTGGCAGCACACTCTGCCTCTCCTGTGCTCCGCATCGGAACAGAAAGGTCCTCGGCTACGTCTCGCACGGAGAACTGTGCCAGAAGCGCACGCTTGCCGGCGCTGGCCCCTGCAACTCGGAGAAACTTGTCTTTGCACCACATTGCCGGGCAGTCCCCTTTGACAGCCTGCACAACGCCCTCAGATGGCGGTGCTCTTTGCACGGTTCTTGGCAGCTCCAAGTACCCCCGCGCACATGACAGGCTCCTAAAGACCAAAGAGGCGAGTAGTCGTCTCGCCCAGAAACGGGGAGCGGCACAAAAGCATGATCTTCACGAGCCATTCTCGTCGGCCAGCCGGTTGTGCTCTGTCCAAAGGCTTGGACACCTAAACACTCAAGCGCTGCTTTCCTGGCACATTTCTCGAAGCGAGAGCTAGACGGGCACTTTGGACCCTATCGAAACAGAAGGAGAATGATTCTACCTGCAGCTGAGGCAAATCCGTGCACAGCACGTTGTGCATGCCAGCACTGTACACGCTGATGAGCAGCAAAGCTGAATGCCCTCGCTGGGCTTCAGTTCTCTCCAGACGGCAGCAGGCGAAGACTGAAGGCGCGGAGCACGGGACTTCTGGGTGCTCGCTAGCGAATTGCCAAAGTCCAGCCAAATGCTCCTTCGCAAGCCCATTTCGCCGAGAAGACTCTTGCTGCTTCAGGAAGTAAGGCGCAGCCCTTCATCCCACAAGCCGGCTAGGAAGCAGTTTCTTACAGCTTCAGTGTTGCAGAGTGCATGCAGCTTGAGCTCAGCCAGAAGGAGGCGTCTACAAAGGAGGGGTTCTTGAAGCAGCCCTTCTCCAAGCACAAGCCACGGAGGCTCTGTAGCTTCCTTCTCAGCTGGACATGCCGGCACACTGTTCACGCTCGCGTCACC
Organism: Corvus hawaiiensis; assembly: GCF_020740725.1. NCBI lineage: Eukaryota > Metazoa > Chordata > Aves > Passeriformes > Corvidae > Corvus > Corvus hawaiiensis. Next base: position 6,463,962 of record NC_063221.1, on the reverse strand, counting down.
GTTGCCAACTTCCAGCAGCTGCTAGCATGCAAACAGGCTCGAGAAGTCAAAGCCAGTGCTGTGCTGCACCTTCGCCTTCGCCCACGTAAGCCACGTCAGTGCGCTCTGTACTTGTCTCCTCTGCTGCAGCTAGCGTGATCTTCTCTGCAGCTCGGAGGCTCAAGGGAAGAGCAGCTGTTGCCACGGAAGGTTGGTGCTGCTCTAAGTAGCAGCACAAGGAGCTGTCTTTGGAGTTCCTTCTTCTGCTGCCAGCGTGACTTTTCCAGGCAAGCGAGTGGCAGCCCCGCTTTCCCTGCAGCCTGTAGGATGCGCACACAAGCCGTGTGCGCGGCAGCTTGGTTCTTCGCTTTTCGTAGCGAGTGGCGCTTTCATTGCCCCGGAGGCGAACAGCCGTCTGCTTCTCGCGCAGAAAGCTCTGCCGGCGGAGGGGCGCACCAGAGCACTGCTTCTGCCGAAACACGCCTGGGCCATACACAGTCCCCTCTCAGGGCTACGTGGCAGCACACTCTGCCTCTCCTGTGCTCCGCATCGGAACAGAAAGGTCCTCGGCTACGTCTCGCACGGAGAACTGTGCCAGAAGCGCACGCTTGCCGGCGCTGGCCCCTGCAACTCGGAGAAACTTGTCTTTGCACCACATTGCCGGGCAGTCCCCTTTGACAGCCTGCACAACGCCCTCAGATGGCGGTGCTCTTTGCACGGTTCTTGGCAGCTCCAAGTACCCCCGCGCACATGACAGGCTCCTAAAGACCAAAGAGGCGAGTAGTCGTCTCGCCCAGAAACGGGGAGCGGCACAAAAGCATGATCTTCACGAGCCATTCTCGTCGGCCAGCCGGTTGTGCTCTGTCCAAAGGCTTGGACACCTAAACACTCAAGCGCTGCTTTCCTGGCACATTTCTCGAAGCGAGAGCTAGACGGGCACTTTGGACCCTATCGAAACAGAAGGAGAATGATTCTACCTGCAGCTGAGGCAAATCCGTGCACAGCACGTTGTGCATGCCAGCACTGTACACGCTGATGAGCAGCAAAGCTGAATGCCCTCGCTGGGCTTCAGTTCTCTCCAGACGGCAGCAGGCGAAGACTGAAGGCGCGGAGCACGGGACTTCTGGGTGCTCGCTAGCGAATTGCCAAAGTCCAGCCAAATGCTCCTTCGCAAGCCCATTTCGCCGAGAAGACTCTTGCTGCTTCAGGAAGTAAGGCGCAGCCCTTCATCCCACAAGCCGGCTAGGAAGCAGTTTCTTACAGCTTCAGTGTTGCAGAGTGCATGCAGCTTGAGCTCAGCCAGAAGGAGGCGTCTACAAAGGAGGCGTTCTTGAAGCAGCCCTTCTCCAAGCACAAGCCACGGAGGCTCTGTAGCTTCCTTCTCAGCCGGACATGCCGGCACACTGTTCACGCTCGCGTCACCGTTGCCAACTTCCAGCAGCTGCTAGCATGCAAACAGGCTCGAGAAGTCAAAGCCAGTGCTGTGCTGCACCTTCGCCTTCGCCCACGTAAGCCACGTCAGTGCGCTCTGTACTTGTCTCCTCTGCTGCAGCTAGCGTGATCTTCTCTGCAGCTCGGAGGCTCAAGGGAAGAGCAGCTGTTGCCACGGAAGGTTGGTGCTGCTCTAAGTAGCAGCACAAGGAGCTGTCTTTGGAGTTCCTTCTTCTGCTGCCAGCGTGACTTTTCCAGGCAAGCGAGTGGCAGCCCCGCTTTCCCTGCAGCCTGTAGGATGCGCACACAAGCCGTGTGCGCGGCAGCTTGGTTCTTCGCTTTTCGTAGCGAGTGGCGCTTTCATTGCCCCGGAGGCGAACAGCCGTCTGCTTCTCGCGCAGAAAGCTCTGCCGGCGGAGGGGCGCACCAGAGCACTGCTTCTGCCGAAACACGCCTGGGCCATACACAGTCCCCTCTCAGGGCTACGTGGCAGCACACTCTGCCTCTCCTGTGCTCCGCATCGGAACAGAAAGGTCCTCGGCTACGTCTCGCACGGAGAACTGTGCCAGAAGCGCACGCTTGCCGGCGCTGGCCCCTGCAACTCGGAGAAACTTGTCTTTGCACCACATTGCCGGGCAGTCCCCTTTGACAGCCTGCACAACGCCCTCAGATGGCGGTGCTCTTTGCACGGTTCTTGGCAGCTCCAAGTACCCCCGCGCACATGACAGGCTCCTAAAGACCAAAGAGGCGAGTAGTCGTCTCGCCCAGAAACGGGGAGCGGCACAAAAGCATGATCTTCACGAGCCATTCTCGTCGGCCAGCCGGTTGTGCTCTGTCCAAAGGCTTGGACACCTAAACACTCAAGCGCTGCTTTCCTGGCACATTTCTCGAAGCGAGAGCTAGACGGGCACTTTGGACCCTATCGAAACAGAAGGAGAATGGTTCTACCTGCAGCTGAGGCAAATCCGTGCACAGCACGTTGTGCATGCCAGCACTGTACACGCTGATGAGCAGCAAAGCTGAATGCCCTCGCTGGGCTTCAGTTCTCTCCAGACGGCAGCAGACGAAGACTGAAGGCGCGGAGCACGGGACTTCTGGGTGCTCGCTAGCGAATTGCCAAAGTCCAGCCAAATGCTCCTTCGCAAGCCCATTTCGCCGAGAAGACTCTTGCTGCTTCAGGAAGTAAGGCGCAGCCCTTCATCCCACAAGCCGGCTAGGAAGCAGTTTCTTACAGCTTCAGTGTTGCAGAGTGCATGCAGCTTGAGCTCAGCCAGAAGGAGGCGTCTACAAAGGAGGCGTTCTTGAAGCAGCCCTTCTCCAAGCACAAGCCACGGAGGCTCTGTAGCTTCCTTCTCAGCTGGACATGCCGGCACACTGTTCACGCTCGCGTCACCGTTGCCAACTTCCAGCAGCTGCTAGCATGCAAACAGGCTCGAGAAGTCAAAGCCAGTGCTGTGCTGCACCTTCGCCTTCGCCCACGTAAGCCACGTCAGTGCACTCTGTACTTGTCTCCTCTGCTGCAGCTAGCGTGATCTTCTCTGCAGCTCGGAGGCTCAAGGGAGGAGCAGCTGTTGCCACGGAAGGTTGGTGCTGCTCTAAGTAGCAGCACAAGGAGCTGTCTTTGGAGTTCCTTCTTCTGCTGCCAGCGTGACTTTTCCAGGCAAGCGAGTGGCAGCCCCGCTTTCCCTGCAGCCTGTAGGATGCGCACACAAGCCGTGTGCGCGGCAGCTTGGTTCTTCGCTTTTCGTAGCGAGTGGCGCTTTCATTGCCCCGGAGGCGAACAGCCGTCTGCTTCTCGCGCAGAAAGCTCTGCCGGCGGAGGGGCGCACCAGAGCACTGCTTCTGCCGAAACACGCCTGGGCCATACACAGTCCCCTCTCAGGGCTACGTGGCAGCACACTCTGCCTCTCCTGTGCTCCGCATCGGAACAGAAAGGTCCTCGGCTACGTCTCGCACGGAGAACTGTGCCAGAAGCGCACGCTTGCCGGCGCTGGCCCCTGCAACTCGGAGAAACTTGTCTTTGCACCACATTGCCGGGCAGTCCCCTTTGACAGCCTGCACAACGCCCTCAGATGGCGGTGCTCTTTGCACGGTTCTTGGCAGCTCCAAGTACCCCCGCGCACATGACAGGCTCCTAAAGACCAAAGAGGCGAGTAGTCGTCTCGCCCAGAAACGGGGAGCGGCACAAAAGCATGATCTTCACGAGCCATTCTCGTCGGCCAGCCGGTTGTGCTCTGTCCAAAGGCTTGGACACCTAAACACTCAAGCGCTGCTTTCCTGGCACATTTCTCGAAGCGAGAGCTAGACGGGCACTTTGGACCCTATCGAAACAGAAGGAGAATGATTCTACCTGCAGCTGAGGCAAATCCGTGCACAGCACGTTGTGCATGCCAGCACTGTACACGCTGATGAGCAGCAAAGCTGAATGCCCTCGCTGGGCTTCAGTTCTCTCCAGACGGCAGCAGGCGAAGACTGAAGGCGCGGAGCACGGGACTTCTGGGTGCTCGCTAGCGAATTGCCAAAGTCCAGCCAAATGCTCCTTCGCAAGCCCATTTCGCCGAGAAGACTCTTGCTGCTTCAGGAAGTAAGGCGCAGCCCTTCATCCCACAAGCCGGCTAGGAAGCAGTTTCTTACAGCTTCAGTGTTGCAGAGTGCATGCAGCTTGAGCTCAGCCAGAAGGAGGCGTCTACAAAGGAGGCGTTCTTGAAGCAGCCCTTCTCCAAGCACAAGCCACGGAGGCTCTGTAGCTTCCTTCTCAGCTGGACATGCCGGCACACTGTTCACGCTCGCGTCACCGTTGCCAACTTCCAGCAGCTGCTAGCATGCAAACAGGCTCGAGAAGTCAAAGCCAGTGCTGTGCTGCACCTTCGCCTTCGCCCACGTAAGCCACGTCAGTGCACTCTGTACTTGTCTCCTCTGCTGCAGCTAGCGTGATCTTCTCTGCAGCTCGGAGGCTCAAGGGAAGAGCAGCTGTTGCCACGGAAGGTTGGTGCTGCTCTAAGTAGCAGCACAAGGAGCTGTCTTTGGAGTTCCTTCTTCTGCTGCCAGCGTGACTTTTCCAGGCAAGCGAGTGGCAGCCCCGCTTTCCCTGCAGCCTGTAGGATGCGCACACAAGCCGTGTGCGCGGCAGCTTGGTTCTTCGCTTTTCGTAGCGAGTGGCGCTTTCATTGCCCCGGAGGCGAACAGCCGTCTGCTTCTCGCGCAGAAAGCTCTGCCGGCGGAGGGGCGCACCAGAGCACTGCTTCTGCCGAAACACGCCTGGGCCATACACAGTCCCCTCTCAGGGCTACGTGGCAGCACACTCTGCCTCTCCTGTGCTCCGCATCGGAACAGAAAGGTCCTCGGCTACGTCTCGCACGGAGAACTGTGCCAGAAGCGCACGCTTGCCGGCGCTGGCCCCTGCAACTCGGAGAAACTTGTCTTTGCACCACATTGCCGGGCAGTCCCCTTTGACAGCCTGCACAACGCCCTCAGATGGCGGTGCTCTTTGCACGGTTCTTGGCAGCTCCAAGTACCCCCGCGCACATGACAGGCTCCTAAAGACCAAAGAGGCGAGTAGTCGTCTCGCCCAGAAACGGGGAGCGGCACAAAAGCATGATCTTCACGAGCCATTCTCGTCGGCCAGCCGGTTGTGCTCTGTCCAAAGGCTTGGACACCTAAACACTCAAGCGCTGCTTTCCTGGCACATTTCTCGAAGCGAGAGCTAGACGGGCACTTTGGACCCTATCGAAACAGAAGGAGAATGATTCTACCTGCAGCTGAGGCAAATCCGTGCACAGCACGTTGTGCATGCCAGCACTGTACACGCTGATGAGCAGCAAAGCTGAATGCCCTCGCTGGGCTTCAGTTCTCTCCAGACGGCAGCAGGCGAAGACTGAAGGCGCGGAGCACGGGACTTCTGGGTGCTCGCTAGCGAATTGCCAAAGTCCAGCCAAATGCTCCTTCGCAAGCCCATTTCGCCGAGAAGACTCTTGCTGCTTCAGGAAGTAAGGCGCAGCCCTTCATCCCACAAGCCGGCTAGGAAGCAGTTTCTTACAGCTTCAGTGTTGCAGAGTGCATGCAGCTTGAGCTCAGCCAGAAGGAGGCGTCTACAAAGGAGGCGTTCTTGAAGCAGCCCTTCTCCAAGCACAAGCCACGGAGGCTCTGTAGCTTCCTTCTCAGCCGGACATGCCGGCACACTGTTCACGCTCGCGTCACCGTTGCCAACTTCCAGCAGCTGCTAGCATGCAAACAGGCTCGAGAAGTCAAAGCCAGTGCTGTGCTGCACCTTCGCCTTCGCCCACGTAAGCCACGTCAGTGCACTCTGTACTTGTCTCCTCTGCTGCAGCTAGCGTGATCTTCTCTGCAGCTCGGAGGCTCAAGGGAAGAGCAGCTGTTGCCACGGAAGGTTGGTGCTGCTCTAAGTAGCAGCACAAGGAGCTGTCTTTGGAGTTCCTTCTTCTGCTGCCAGCGTGACTTTTCCAGGCAAGCGAGTGGCAGCCCCGCTTTCCCTGCAGCCTGTAGGATGCGCACACAAGCCGTGTGCGCGGCAGCTTGGTTCTTCGCTTTTCGTAGCGAGTGGCGCTTTCATTGCCCCGGAGGCGAACAGCCGTCTGCTTCTCGCGCAGAAAGCTCTGCCGGCGGAGGGGCGCACCAGAGCACTGCTTCTGCCGAAACACGCCTGGGCCATACACAGTCCCCTCTCAGGGCTACGTGGCAGCACACTCTGCCTCTCCTGTGCTCCGCATCGGAACAGAAAGGTCCTCGGCTACGTCTCGCACGGAGAACTGTGCCAGAAGCGCACGCTTGCCGGCGCTGGCCCCTGCAACTCGGAGAAACTTGTCTTTGCACCACATTGCCGGGCAGTCCCCTTTGACAGCCTGCACAACGCCCTCAGATGGCGGTGCTCTTTGCACGGTTCTTGGCAGCTCCAAGTACCCCCGCGCACATGACAGGCTCCTAAAGACCAAAGAGGCGAGTAGTCGTCTCGCCCAGAAACGGGGAGCGGCACAAAAGCATGATCTTCACGAGCCATTCTCGTCGGCCAGCCGGTTGTGCTCTGTCCAAAGGCTTGGACACCTAAACACTCAAGCGCTGCTTTCCTGGCACATTTCTCGAAGCGAGAGCTAGACGGGCACTTTGGACCCTATCGAAACAGAAGGAGAATGATTCTACCTGCAGCTGAGGCAAATCCGTGCACAGCACGTTGTGCATGCCAGCACTGTACACGCTGATGAGCAGCAAAGCTGAATGCCCTCGCTGGGCTTCAGTTCTCTCCAGACGGCAGCAGGCGAAGACTGAAGGCGCGGAGCACGGGACTTCTGGGTGCTCGCTAGCGAATTGCCAAAGTCCAGCCAAATGCTCCTTCGCAAGCCCATTTCGCCGAGAAGACTCTTGCTGCTTCAGGAAGTAAGGCGCAGCCCTTCATCCCACAAGCCGGCTAGGAAGCAGTTTCTTACAGCTTCAGTGTTGCAGAGTGCATGCAGCTTGAGCTCAGCCAGAAGGAGGCGTCTACAAAGGAGGCGTTCTTGAAGCAGCCCTTCTCCAAGCACAAGCCACGGAGGCTCTGTAGCTTCCTTCTCAGCCGGACATGCCGGCACACTGTTCACGCTCGCGTCACCGTTGCCAACTTCCAGCAGCTGCTAGCATGCAAACAGGCTCGAGAAGTCAAAGCCAGTGCTGTGCTGCACCTTCGCCTTCGCCCACGTAAGCCACGTCAGTGCACTCTGTACTTGTCTCCTCTGCTGCAGCTAGCGTGATCTTCTCTGCAGCTCGGAGGCTCAAGGGAAGAGCAGCTGTTGCCACGGAAGGTTGGTGCTGCTCTAAGTAGCAGCACAAGGAGCTGTCTTTGGAGTTCCTTCTTCTGCTGCCAGCGTGACTTTTCCAGGCAAGCGAGTGGCAGCCCCGCTTTCCCTGCAGCCTGTAGGATGCGCACACAAGCCGTGTGCGCGGCAGCTTGGTTCTTCGCTTTTCGTAGCGAGTGGCGCTTTCATTGCCCCGGAGGCGAACAGCCGTCTGCTTCTCGCGCAGAAAGCTCTGCCGGCGGAGGGGCGCACCAGAGCACTGCTTCTGCCGAAACACGCCTGGGCCATACACAGTCCCCTCTCAGGGCTACGTGGCAGCACACTCTGCCTCTCCTGTGCTCCGCATCGGAACAGAAAGGTCCTCGGCTACGTCTCGCACGGAGAACTGTGCCAGAAGCGCACGCTTGCCGGCGCTGGCCCCTGCAACTCGGAGAAACTTGTCTTTGCACCACATTGCCGGGCAGTCCCCTTTGACAGCCTGCACAACGCCCTCAGATGGCGGTGCTCTTTGCACGGTTCTTGGCAGCTCCAAGTACCCCCGCGCACATGACAGGCTCCTAAAGACCAAAGAGGCGAGTAGTCGTCTCGCCCAGAAACGGGGAGCGGCACAAAAGCATGATCTTCACGAGCCATTCTCGTCGGCCAGCCGGTTGTGCTCTGTCCAAAGGCTTGGACACCTAAACACTCAAGCGCTGCTTTCCTGGCACATTTCTCGAAGCGAGAGCTAGACGGGCACTTTGGACCCTATCGAAACAGAAGGAGAATGATTCTACCTGCAGCTGAGGCAAATCCGTGCACAGCACGTTGTGCATGCCAGCACTGTACACGCTGATGAGCAGCAAAGCTGAATGCCCTCGCTGGGCTTCAGTTCTCTCCAGACGGCAGCAGGCGAAGACTGAAGGCGCGGAGCACGGGACTTCTGGGTGCTCGCTAGCGAATTGCCAAAGTCCAGCCAAATGCTCCTTCGCAAGCCCATTTCGCCGAGAAGACTCTTGCTGCTTCAGGAAGTAAGGCGCAGCCCTTCATCCCACAAGCCGGCTAGGAAGCAGTTTCTTACAGCTTCAGTGTTGCAGAGTGCATGCAGCTTGAGCTCAGCCAGAAGGAGGCGTCTACAAAGGAGGCGTTCTTGAAGCAGCCCTTCTCCAAGCACAAGCCACGGAGGCTCTGTAGCTTCCTTCTCAGCCGGACATGCCGGCACACTGTTCACGCTCGCGTCACCGTTGCCAACTTCCAGCAGCTGCTAGCATGCAAACAGGCTCGAGAAGTCAAAGCCAGTGCTGTGCTGCACCTTCGCCTTCGCCCACGTAAGCCACGTCAGTGCACTCTGTACTTGTCTCCTCTGCTGCAGCTAGCGTGATCTTCTCTGCAGCTCGGAGGCTCAAGGGAAGAGCAGCTGTTGCCACGGAAGGTTGGTGCTGCTCTAAGTAGCAGCACAAGGAGCTGTCTTTGGAGTTCCTTCTTCTGCTGCCAGCGTGACTTTTCCAGGCAAGCGAGTGGCAGCCCCGCTTTCCCTGCAGCCTGTAGGATGCGCACACAAGCCGTGTGCGCGGCAGCTTGGTTCTTCGCTTTTCGTAGCGAGTGGCGCTTTCATTGCCCCGGAGGCGAACAGCCGTCTGCTTCTCGCGCAGAAAGCTCTGCCGGCGGAGGGGCGCACCAGAGCACTGCTTCTGCCGAAACACGCCTGGGCCATACACAGTCCCCTCTCAGGGCTACGTGGCAGCACACTCTGCCTCTCCTGTGCTCCGCATCGGAACAGAAAGGTCCTCGGCTACGTCTCGCACGGAGAACTGTGCCAGAAGCGCACGCTTGCCGGCGCTGGCCCCTGCAACTCGGAGAAACTTGTCTTTGCACCACATTGCCGGGCAGTCCCCTTTGACAGCCTGCACAACGCCCTCAGATGGCGGTGCTCTTTGCACGGTTCTTGGCAGCTCCAAGTACCCCCGCGCACATGACAGGCTCCTAAAGACCAAAGAGGCGAGTAGTCGTCTCGCCCAGAAACGGGGAGCGGCACAAAAGCATGATCTTCACGAGCCATTCTCGTCGGCCAGCCGGTTGTGCTCTGTCCAAAGGCTTGGACACCTAAACACTCAAGCGCTGCTTTCCTGGCACATTTCTCGAAGCGAGAGCTAGACGGGCACTTTGGACCCTATCGAAACAGAAGGAGAATGATTCTACCTGCAGCTGAGGCAAATCCGTGCACAGCACGTTGTGCATGCCAGCACTGTACACGCTGATGAGCAGCAAAGCTGAATGCCCTCGCTGGGCTTCAGTTCTCTCCAGACGGCAGCAGGCGAAGACTGAAGGCGCGGAGCACGGGACTTCTGGGTGCTCGCTAGCGAATTGCCAAAGTCCAGCCAAATGCTCCTTCGCAAGCCCATTTCGCCGAGAAGACTCTTGCTGCTTCAGGAAGTAAGGCGCAGCCCTTCATCCCACAAGCCGGCTAGGAAGCAGTTTCTTACAGCTTCAGTGTTGCAGAGTGCATGCAGCTTGAGCTCAGCCAGAAGGAGGCGTCTACAAAGGAGGCGTTCTTGAAGCAGCCCTTCTCCAAGCACAAGCCACGGAGGCTCTGTAGCTTCCTTCTCAGCTGGACATGCCGGCACACTGTTCACGCTCGCGTCACCGTTGCCAACTTCCAGCAGCTGCTAGCATGCAAACAGGCTCGAGAAGTCAAAGCCAGTGCTGTGCTGCACCTTCGCCTTCGCCCACGTAAGCCACGTCAGTGCGCTCTGTACTTGTCTCCTCTGCTGCAGCTAGCGTGATCTTCTCTGCAGCTCGGAGGCTCAAGGGAAGAGCAGCTGTTGCCACGGAAGGTTGGTGCTGCTCTAAGTAGCAGCACAAGGAGCTGTCTTTGGAGTTCCTTCTTCTGCTGCCAGCGTGACTTTTCCAGGCAAGCGAGTGGCAGCCCCGCTTTCCCTGCAGCCTGTAGGATGCGCACACAAGCCGTGTGCGCGGCAGCTTGGTTCTTCGCTTTTCGTAGCGAGTGGCGCTTTCATTGCCCCGGAGGCGAACAGCCGTCTGCTTCTCGCGCAGAAAGCTCTGCCGGCGGAGGGGCGCACCAGAGCACTGCTTCTGCCGAAACACGCCTGGGCCATACACAGTCCCCTCTCAGGGCTACGTGGCAGCACACTCTGCCTCTCCTGTGCTCCGCATCGGAACAGAAAGGTCCTCGGCTACGTCTCGCACGGAGAACTGTGCCAGAAGCGCACGCTTGCCGGCGCTGGCCCCTGCAACTCGGAGAAACTTGTCTTTGCACCACATTGCCGGGCAGTCCCCTTTGACAGCCTGCACAACGCCCTCAGATGGCGGTGCTCTTTGCACGGTTCTTGGCAGCTCCAAGTACCCCCGCGCACATGACAGGCTCCTAAAGACCAAAGAGGCGAGTAGTCGTCTCGCCCAGAAACGGGGAGCGGCACAAAAGCATGATCTTCACGAGCCATTCTCGTCGGCCAGCCGGTTGTGCTCTGTCCAAAGGCTTGGACACCTAAACACTCAAGCGCTGCTTTCCTGGCACATTTCTCGAAGCGAGAGCTAGACGGGCACTTTGGACCCTATCGAAACAGAAGGAGAATGATTCTACCTGCAGCTGAGGCAAATCCGTGCACAGCACGTTGTGCATGCCAGCACTGTACACGCTGATGAGCAGCAAAGCTGAATGCCCTCGCTGGGCTTCAGTTCTCTCCAGACGGCAGCAGGCGAAGACTGAAGGCGCGGAGCACGGGACTTCTGGGTGCTCGCTAGCGAATTGCCAAAGTCCAGCCAAATGCTCCTTCGCAAGCCCATTTCGCCGAGAAGACTCTTGCTGCTTCAGGAAGTAAGGCGCAGCCCTTCATCCCACAAGCCGGCTAGGAAGCAGTTTCTTACAGCTTCAGTGTTGCAGAGTGCGTGCAGCTTGAGCTCAGCCAGAAGGAGGCGTCTACAAAGGAGGCGTTCTTGAAGCAGCCCTTCTCCAAGCACAAGCCACGGAGGCTCTGTAGCTTCCTTCTCAGCTGGACATGCCGGCACACTGTTCACGCTCGCGTCACCGTTGCCAACTTCCAGCAGCTGCTAGCATGCAAACAGGCTCGAGAAGTCAAAGCCAGTGCTGTGCTGCACCTTCGCCTTCGCCCACGTAAGCCACGTCAGTGCACTCTGTACTTGTCTCCTCTGCTGCAGCTAGCGTGATCTTCTCTGCAGCTCGGAGGCTCAAGGGAAGAGCAGCTGTTGCCACGGAAGGTTGGTGCTGCTCTAAGTAGCAGCACAAGGAGCTGTCTTTGGAGTTCCTTCTTCTGCTGCCAGCGTGACTTTTCCAGGCAAGCGAGTGGCAGCCCCGCTTTCCCTGCAGCCTGTAGGATGCGCACACAAGCCGTGTGCGCGGCAGCTTGGTTCTTCGCTTTTCGTAGCGAGTGGCGCTTTCATTGCCCCGGAGGCGAACAGCCGTCTGCTTCTCGCGCAGAAAGCTCTGCCGGCGGAGGGGCGCACCAGAGCACTGCTTCTGCCGAAACACGCCTGGGCCATACACAGTCCCCTCTCAGGGCTACGTGGCAGCACACTCTGCCTCTCCTGTGCTCCGCATCGGAACAGAAAGGTCCTCGGCTACGTCTCGCACGGAGAACTGTGCCAGAAGCGCACGCTTGCCGGCGCTGGCCCCTGCAACTCGGAGAAACTTGTCTTTGCACCACATTGCCGGGCAGTCCCCTTTGACAGCCTGCACAACGCCCTCAGATGGCGGTGCTCTTTGCACGGTTCTTGGCAGCTCCAAGTACCCCCGCGCACATGACAGGCTCCTAAAGACCAAAGAGGCGAGTAGTCGTCTCGCCCAGAAACGGGGAGCGGCACAAAAGCATGATCTTCACGAGCCATTCTCGTCGGCCAGCCGGTTGTGCTCTGTCCAAAGGCTTGGACACCTAAACACTCAAGCGCTGCTTTCCTGGCACATTTCTCGAAGCGAGAGCTAGACGGGCACTTTGGACCCTATCGAAACAGAAGGAGAATGATTCTACCTGCAGCTGAGGCAAATCCGTGCACAGCACGTTGTGCATGCCAGCACTGTACACGCTGATGAGCAGCAAAGCTGAATGCCCTCGCTGGGCTTCAGTTCTCTCCAGACGGCAGCAGGCGAAGACTGAAGGCGCGGAGCACGGGACTTCTGGGTGCTCGCTAGCGAATTGCCAAAGTCCAGCCAAATGCTCCTTCGCAAGCCCATTTCGCCGAGAAGACTCTTGCTGCTTCAGGAAGTAAGGCGCAGCCCTTCGACTTCATCCCACAAGCCGGCTAGGAAGCAGTTTCTTACAGCTTCAGTGTTGCAGAGTGCATGCAGCTTGAGCTCAGCCAGAAGGAGGCGTCTACAAAGGAGGCGTTCTTGAAGCAGCCCTTCTCCAAGCACAAGCCACGGAGGCTCTGTAGCTTCCTTCTCAGCCGGACATGCCGGCACACTGTTCACGCTCGCGTCACCGTTGCCAACTTCCAGCAGCTGCTAGCATGCAAACAGGCTCGAGAAGTCAAAGCCAGTGCTGTGCTGCACCTTCGCCTTCGCCCACGTAAGCCACGTCAGTGCACTCTGTACTTGTCTCCTCTGCTGCAGCTAGCGTGATCTTCTCTGCAGCTCGGAGGCTCAAGGGAAGAGCAGCTGTTGCCACGGAAGGTTGGTGCTGCTCTAAGTAGCAGCACAAGGAGCTGTCTTTGGAGTTCCTTCTTCTGCTGCCAGCGTGACTTTTCCAGGCAAGCGAGTGGCAGCCCCGCTTTCCCTGCAGCCTGTAGGATGCGCACACAAGCCGTGTGCGCGGCAGCTTGGTTCTTCGCTTTTCGTAGCGAGTGGCGCTTTCATTGCCCCGGAGGCGAACAGCCGTCTGCTTCTCGCGCAGAAAGCTCTGCCGGCGGAGGGGCGCACCAGAGCACTGCTTCTGCCGAAACACGCCTGGGCCATACACAGTCTCCTCTCAGGGCTACGTGGCAGCACACTCTGCCTCTCCTGTGCTCCGCATCGGAACAGAAAGGTCCTCGGCTACGTCTCGCACGGAGAACTGTGCCAGAAGCGCACGCTTGCCGGCGCTGGCCCCTGCAACTCGGAGAAACTTGTCTTTGCACCACATTGCCGGGCAGTCCCCTTTGACAGCCTGCACAACGCCCTCAGATGGCGGTGCTCTTTGCACGGTTCTTGGCAGCTCCAAGTACCCCCGCGCACATGACAGGCTCCTAAAGACCAAAGAGGCGAGTAGTCGTCTCGCCCAGAAACGGGGAGCGGCACAAAAGCATGATCTTCACGAGCCATTCTCGTCGGCCAGCCGGTTGTGCTCTGTCCAAAGGCTTGGACACCTAAACACTCAAGCGCTGCTTTCCTGGCACATTTCTCGAAGCGAGAGCTAGACGGGCACTTTGGACCCTATCGAAACAGAAGGAGAATGATTCTACCTGCAGCTGAGGCAAATCCGTGCACAGCACGTTGTGCATGCCAGCACTGTACACGCTGATGAGCAGCAAAGCTGAATGCCCTCGCTGGGCTTCAGTTCTCTCCAGACGGCAGCAGGCGAAGACTGAAGGCGCGGAGCACGGGACTTCTGGGTGCTCGCTAGCGAATTGCCAAAGTCCAGCCAAATGCTCCTTCGCAAGCCCATTTCGCCGAGAAGACTCTTGCTGCTTCAGGAAGTAAGGCGCAGCCCTTCATCCCACAAGCCGGCTAGGAAGCAGTTTCTTACAGCTTCAGTGTTGCAGAGTGCATACAGCTTGAGCTCAGCCAGAAGGAGGCGTCTACAAAGGAGGCGTTCTTGAAGCAGCCCTTCTCCAAGCACAAGCCACGGAGGCTCTGTAGCTTCCTTCTCAGCCGGACATGCCGGCACACTGTTCACGCTCGCGTCACCGTTGCCAACTTCCAGCAGCTGCTAGCATGCAAACAGGCTCGAGAAGTCAAAGCCAGTGCTGTGCTGCACCTTCGCCTTCGCCCACGTAAGCCACGTCAGTGCACTCTGTACTTGTCTCCTCTGCTGCAGCTAGCGTGATCTTCTCTGCAGCTCGGAGGCTCAAGGGAAGAGCAGCTGTTGCCACGGAAGGTTGGTGCTGCTCTAAGTAGCAGCACAAGGAGCTGTCTTTGGAGTTCCTTCTTCTGCTGCCAGCGTGACTTTTCCAGGCAAGCGAGTGGCAGCCCCGCTTTCCCTGCAGCCTGTAGGATGCGCACACAAGCCGTGTGCGCGGCAGCTTGGTTCTTCGCTTTTCGTAGCGAGTGGCGCTTTCATTGCCCCGGAGGCGAACAGCCGTCTGCTTCTCGCGCAGAAAGCTCTGCCGGCGGAGGGGCGCACCAGAGCACTGCTTCTGCCGAAACACGCCTGGGCCATACACAGTCCCCTCTCAGGGCTACGTGGCAGCACACTCTGCCTCTCCTGTGCTCCGCATCGGAACAGAAAGGTCCTCGGCTACGTCTCGCACGGAGAACTGTGCCAGAAGCGCACGCTTGCCGGCGCTGGCCCCTGCAACTCGGAGAAACTTGTCTTTGCACCACATTGCCGGGCAGTCCCCTTTGACAGCCTGCACAACGCCCTCAGATGGCGGTGCTCTTTGCACGGTTCTTGGCAGCTCCAAGTACCCCCGCGCACATGACAGGCTCCTAAAGACCAAAGAGGCGAGTAGTCGTCTCGCCCAGAAACGGGGAGCGGCACAAAAGCATGATCTTCACGAGCCATTCTCGTCGGCCAGCCGGTTGTGCTCTGTCCAAAGGCTTGGACACCTAAACACTCAAGCGCTGCTTTCCTGGCACATTTCTCGAAGCGAGAGCTAGACGGGCACTTTGGACCCTATCGAAACAGAAGGAGAATGATTCTACCTGCAGCTGAGGCAAATCCGTGCACAGCACGTTGTGCATGCCAGCACTGTACACGCTGATGAGCAGCAAAGCTGAATGCCCTCGCTGGGCTTCAGTTCTCTCCAGACGGCAGCAGGCGAAGACTGAAGGCGCGGAGCACGGGACTTCTGGGTGCTCGCTAGCGAATTGCCAAAGTCCGGCCAAATGCTCCTTCGCAAGCCCATTTCGCCGAGAAGACTCTTGCTGCTTCAGGAAGTAAGGCGCAGCCCTTCATCCCACAAGCCGGCTAGGAAGCAGTTTCTTACAGCTTCAGTGTTGCAGAGTGCGTGCAGCTTGAGCTCAGCCAGAAGGAGGCGTCTACAAAGGAGGCGTTCTTGAAGCAGCCCTTCTCCAAGCACAAGCCACGGAGGCTCTGTAGCTTCCTTCTCAGCTGGACATGCCGGCACACTGTTCACGCTCGCGTCACCGTTGCCAACTTCCAGCAGCTGCTAGCATGCAAACAGGCTCGAGAAGTCAAAGCCAGTGCTGTGCTGCACCTTCGCCTTCGCCCACGTAAGCCACGTCAGTGCACTCTGTACTTGTCTCCTCTGCTGCAGCTAGCGTGATCTTCTCTGCAGCTCGGAGGCTCAAGGGAAGAGCAGCTGTTGCCACGGAAGGTTGGTGCTGCTCTAAGTAGCAGCACAAGGAGCTGTCTTTGGAGTTCCTTCTTCTGCTGCCAGCGTGACTTTTCCAGGCAAGCGAGTGGCAGCCTCGCTTTCCCTGCAGCCTGTAGGATGCGCACACAAGCCGTGTGCGCGGCAGCTTGGTTCTTCGCTTTTCGTAGCGAGTGGCGCTTTCATTGCCCCGGAGGCGAACAGCCGTCTGCTTCTCGCGCAGAAAGCTCTGCCGGCGGAGGGGCGCACCAGAGCACTGCTTCTGCCGAAACACGCCTGGGCCATACACAGTCCCCTCTCAGGGCTACGTGGCAGCACACTCTGCCTCTCCTGTGCTCCGCATCGGAACAGAAAGGTCCTCGGCTACGTCTCGCACGGAGAACTGTGCCAGAAGCGCACGCTTGCCGGCGCTGGCCCCTGCAACTCGGAGAAACTTGTCTTTGCACCACATTGCCGGGCAGTCCCCTTTGACAGCCTGCACAACGCCCTCAGATGGCGGTGCTCTTTGCACGGTTCTTGGCAGCTCCAAGTACCCCCGCGCACATGACAGGCTCCTAAAGACCAAAGAGGCGAGTAGTCGTCTCGCCCAGAAACGGGGAGCGGCACAAAAGCATGATCTTCACGAGCCATTCTCGTCGGCCAGCCGGTTGTGCTCTGTCCAAAGGCTTGGACACCTAAACACTCAAGCGCTGCTTTCCTGGCACATTTCTCGAAGCGAGAGCTAGACGGGCACTTTGGACCCTATCGAAACAGAAGGAGAATGATTCTACCTGCAGCTGAGGCAAATCCGTGCACAGCACGTTGTGCATGCCAGCACTGTACACGCTGATGAGCAGCAAAGCTGAATGCCCTCGCTGGGCTTCAGTTCTCTCCAGACGGCAGCAGGCGAAGACTGAAGGCGCGGAGCACGGGACTTCTGGGTGCTCGCTAGCGAATTGCCAAAGTCCAGCCAAATGCTCCTTCGCAAGCCCATTTCGCCGAGAAGACTCTTGCTGCTTCAGGAAGTAAGGCGCAGCCCTTCATCCCACAAGCCGGCTAGGAAGCAGTTTCTTACAGCTTCAGTGTTGCAGAGTGCGTGCAGCTTGAGCTCAGCCAGAAGGAGGCGTCTACAAAGGAGGCGTTCTTGAAGCAGCCCTTCTCCAAGCACAAGCCACGGAGGCTCTGTAGCTTCCTTCTCAGCTGGACATGCCGGCACACTGTTCACGCTCGCATCACCGTTGCCAACTTCCAGCAGCTGCTAGCATGCAAACAGGCTCGAGAAGTCAAAGCCAGTGCTGTGCTGCACCTTCGCCTTCGCCCACGTAAGCCACGTCAGTGCGCTCTGTACTTGTCTCCTCTGCTGCAGCTAGCGTGATCTTCTCTGCAGCTCGGAGGCTCAAGGGAAGAGCAGCTGTTGCCACGGAAGGTTGGTGCTGCTCTAAGTAGCAGCACAAGGAGCTGTCTTTGGAGTTCCTTCTTCTGCTGCCAGCGTGACTTTTCCAGGCAAGCGAGTGGCAGCCCCGCTTTCCCTGCAGCCTGTAGGATGCGCACACAAGCCGTGTGCGCGGCAGCTTGGTTCTTCGCTTTTCGTAGCGAGTGGCGCTTTCATTGCCCCGGAGGCGAACAGCCGTCTGCTTCTCGCGCAGAAAGCTCTGCCGGCGGAGGGGCGCACCAGAGCACTGCTTCTGCCGAAACACGCCTGGCCCATACACAGTCCCCTCTCAGGGCTACGTGGCAGCACACTCTGCCTCTCCTGTGCTCCGCATCGGAACAGAAAGGTCCTCGGCTACGTCTCGCACGGAGAACTGTGCCAGAAGCGCACGCTTGCCGGCGCTGGCCCCTGCAACTCGGAGAAACTTGTCTTTGCACCACATTGCCGGGCAGTCCCCTTTGACAGCCTGCACAACGCCCTCAGATGGCGGTGCTCTTTGCACGGTTCTTGGCAGCTCCAAGTACCCCCGCGCACATGACAGGCTCCTAAAGACCAAAGAGGCGAGTAGTCGTCTCGCCCAGAAACGGGGAGCGGCACAAAAGCATGATCTTCACGAGCCATTCTCGTCGGCCAGCCGGTTGTGCTCTGTCCAAAGGCTTGGACACCTAAACACTCAAGCGCTGCTTTCCTGGCACATTTCTCGAAGCGAGAGCTAGACGGGCACTTTGGACCCTATCGAAACAGAAGGAGAATGATTCTACCTGCAGCTGAGGCAAATCCGTGCACAGCACGTTGTGCATGCCAGCACTGTACACGCTGATGAGCAGCAAAGCTGAATGCCCTCGCTGGGCTTCAGTTCTCTCCAGACGGCAGCAGGCGAAGACTGAAGGCGCGGAGCACGGGACTTCTGGGTGCTCGCTAGCGAATTGCCAAAGTCCAGCCAAATGCTCCTTCGCAAGCCCATTTCGCCGAGAAGACTCTTGCTGCTTCAGGAAGTAAGGCGCAGCCCTTCATCCCACAAGCCGGCTAGGAAGCAGTTTCTTACAGCTTCAGTGTTGCAGAGTGCGTGCAGCTTGAGCTCAGCCAGAAGGAGGCGTCTACAAAGGAGGCGTTCTTGAAGCAGCCCTTCTCCAAGCACAAGCCACGGAGGCTCTGTAGCTTCCTTCTCAGCTGGACATGCCGGCACACTGTTCACGCTCGCGTCACCGTTGCCAACTTCCAGCAGCTGCTAGCATGCAAACAGGCTCGAGAAGTCAAAGCCAGTGCTGTGCTGCACCTTCGCCTTCGCCCACGTAAGCCACGTCAGTGCGCTCTGTACTTGTCTCCTCTGCTGCAGCTAGCGTGATCTTCTCTGCAGCTCGGAGGCTCAAGGGAAGAGCAGCTGTTGCCACGGAAGGTTGGTGCTGCTCTAAGTAGCAGCACAAGGAGCTGTCTTTGGAGTTCCTTCTTCTGCTGCCAGCGTGACGTTTCCAGGCAAGCGAGTGGCAGCCCCGCTTTCCCTGCAGCCTGTAGGATGCGCACACAAGCCGTGTGCGCGGCAGCTTGGTTCTTCGCTTTTCGTAGCGAGTGGCGCTTTCATTGCCCCGGAGGCGAACAGCCGTCTGCTTCTCGCGCAGAAAGCTCTGCCGGCGGAGGGGCGCACCAGAGCACTGCTTCTGCCGAAACACGCCTGGGCCATACACAGTCCCCTCTCAGGGCTACGTGGCAGCACACTCTGCCTCTCCTGTGCTCCGCATCGGAACAGAAAGGTCCTCGGCTACGTCTCGCACGGAGAACTGTGCCAGAAGCGCACGCTTGCCGGCGCTGGCCCCTGCAACTCGGAGAAACTTGTCTTTGCACCACATTGCCGGGCAGTCCCCTTTGACAGCCTGCACAACGCCCTCAGATGGCGGTGCTCTTTGCACGGTTCTTGGCAGCTCCAAGTACCCCCGCGCACATGACAGGCTCCTAAAGACCAAAGAGGCGAGTAGTCGTCTCGCCCAGAAACGGGGAGCGGCACAAAAGCATGATCTTCACGAGCCATTCTCGTCGGCCAGCCGGTTGTGCTCTGTCCAAAGGCTTGGACACCTAAACACTCAAGCGCTGCTTTCCTGGCACATTTCTCGAAGCGAGAGCTAGACGGGCACTTTGGACCCTATCGAAACAGAAGGAGAATGATTCTACCTGCAGCTGAGGCAAATCCGTGCACAGCACGTTGTGCATGCCAGCACTGTACACGCTGATGAGCAGCAAAGCTGAATGCCCTCGCTGGGCTTCAGTTCTCTCCAGACGGCAGCAGGCGAAGACTGAAGGCGCGGAGCACGGGACTTCTGGGTGCTCGCTAGCGAATTGCCAAAGTCCAGCCAAATGCTCCTTCGCAAGCCCATTTCGCCGAGAAGACTCTTGCTGCTTCAGGAAGTAAGGCGCAGCCCTTCATCCCACAAGCCGGCTAGGAAGCAGTTTCTTACAGCTTCAATGTTGCAGAGTGCATGCAGCTTGAGCTCAGCCAGAAGGAGGCGTCTACAAAGGAGGGGTTCTTGAAGCAGCCCTTCTCCAAGCACAAGCCACGGAGGCTCTGTAGCTTCCTTCTCAGCTGGACATGCCGGCACACTGTTCACGCTCGCGTCACCGTTGCCAACTTCCAGCAGCTGCTAGCATGCAAACAGGCTCGAGAAGTCAAAGCCAGTGCTGTGCTGCACCTTCGCCTTCGCCCACGTAAGCCACGTCAGTGCGCTCTGTACTTGTCTCCTCTGCTGCAGCTAGCGTGATCTTCTCTGCAGCTCGGAGGCTCAAGGGAAGAGCAGCTGTTGCCACGGAAGGTTGGTGCTGCTCTAAGTAGCAGCACAAGGAGCTGTCTTTGGAGTTCCTTCTTCTGCTGCCAGCGTGACTTTTCCAGGCAAGCGAGTGGCAGCCCCGCTTTCCCTGCAGCCTGTAGGATGCGCACACAAGCCGTGTGCGCGGCAGCTTGGTTCTTCGCTTTTCGTAGCGAGTGGCGCTTTCATTGCCCCGGAGGCGAACAGCCGTCTGCTTCTCGCGCAGAAAGCTCTGCCGGCGGAGGGGCGCACCAGAGCACTGCTTCTGCCGAAACACGCCTGGCCCATACACAGTCCCCTCTCAGGGCTACGTGGCAGCACACTCTGCCTCTCCTGTGCTCCGCATCGGAACAGAAAGGTCCTCGGCTACGTCTCGCACGGAGAACTGTGCCAGAAGCGCACGCTTGCCGGCGCTGGCCCCTGCAACTCGGAGAAACTTGTCTTTGCACCACATTGCCGGGCAGTCCCCTTTGACAGCCTGCACAACGCCCTCAGATGGCGGTGCTCTTTGCACGGTTCTTGGCAGCTCCAAGTACCCCCGCGCACATGACAGGCTCCTAAAGACCAAAGAGGCGAGTAGTCGTCTCGCCCAGAAACGGGGAGCGGCACAAAAGCATGATCTTCACGAGCCATTCTCGTCGGCCAGCCGGTTGTGCTCTGTCCAAAGGCTTGGACACCTAAACACTCAAGCGCTGCTTTCCTGGCACATTTCTCGAAGCGAGAGCTAGACGGGCACTTTGGACCCTATCGAAACAGAAGGAGAATGATTCTACCTGCAGCTGAGGCAAATCCGTGCACAGCACGTTGTGCATGCCAGCACTGTACACGCTGATGAGCAGCAAAGCTGAATGCCCTCGCTGGGCTTCAGTTCTCTCCAGACGGCAGCAGGCGAAGACTGAAGGCGCGGAGCACGGGACTTCTGGGTGCTCGCTAGCGAATTGCCAAAGTCCAGCCAAATGCTCCTTCGCAAGCCCATTTCGCCGAGAAGACTCTTGCTGCTTCAGGAAGTAAGGCGCAGCCCTTCATCCCACAAGCCGGCTAGGAAGCAGTTTCTTACAGCTTCAGTGTTGCAGAGTGCGTGCAGCTTGAGCTCAGCCAGAAGGAGGCGTCTACAAAGGAGGCGTTCTTGAAGCAGCCCTTCTCCAAGCACAAGCCACGGAGGCTCTGTAGCTTCCTTCTCAGCTGGACATGCCGGCACACTGTTCACGCTCGCGTCACCGTTGCCAACTTCCAGCAGCTGCTAGCATGCAAACAGGCTCGAGAAGTCAAAGCCAGTGCTGTGCTGCACCTTCGCCTTCGCCCACGTAAGCCACGTCAGTGCGCTCTGTACTTGTCTCCTCTGCTGCAGCTAGCGTGATCTTCTCTGCAGCTCGGAGGCTCAAGGGAAGAGCAGCTGTTGCCACGGAAGGTTGGTGCTGCTCTAAGTAGCAGCACAAGGAGCTGTCTTTGGAGTTCCTTCTTCTGCTGCCAGCGTGACTTTTCCAGGCAAGCGAGTGGCAGCCCCGCTTTCCCTGCAGCCTGTAGGATGCGCACACAAGCCGTGTGCGCGGCAGCTTGGTTCTTCGCTTTTCGTAGCGAGTGGCGCTTTCATTGCCCCGGAGGCGAACAGCCGTCTGCTTCTCGCGCAGAAAGCTCTGCCGGCGGAGGGGCGCACCAGAGCACTGCTTCTGCCGAAACACGCCTGGGCCATACACAGTCCCCTCTCAGGGCTACGTGGCAGCACACTCTGCCTCTCCTGTGCTCCGCATCGGAACAGAAAGGTCCTCGGCTACGTCTCGCACGGAGAACTGTGCCAGAAGCGCACGCTTGCCGGCGCTGGCCCCTGCAACTCGGAGAAACTTGTCTTTGCACCACATTGCCGGGCAGTCCCCTTTGACAGCCTGCACAACGCCCTCAGATGGCGGTGCTCTTTGCACGGTTCTTGGCAGCTCCAAGTACCCCCGCGCACATGACAGGCTCCTAAAGACCAAAGAGGCGAGTAGTCGTCTCGCCCAGAAACGGGGAGCGGCACAAAAGCATGATCTTCACGAGCCATTCTCGTCGGCCAGCCGGTTGTGCTCTGTCCAAAGGCTTGGACACCTAAACACTCAAGCGCTGCTTTCCTGGCACATTTCTCGAAGCGAGAGCTAGACGGGCACTTTGGACCCTATCGAAACAGAAGGAGAATGATTCTACCTGCAGCTGAGGCAAATCCGTGCACAGCACGTTGTGCATGCCAGCACTGTACACGCTGATGAGCAGCAAAGCTGAATGCCCTCGCTGGGCTTCAGTTCTCTCCAGACGGCAGCAGGCGAAGACTGAAGGCGCGGAGCACGGGACTTCTGGGTGCTCGCTAGCGAATTGCCAAAGTCCAGCCAAATGCTCCTTCGCAAGCCCATTTCGCCGAGAAGACTCTTGCTGCTTCAGGAAGTAAGGCGCAGCCCTTCATCCCACAAGCCGGCTAGGAAGCAGTTTCTTACAGCTTCAGTGTTGCAGAGTGCGTGCAGCTTGAGCTCAGCCAGAAGGAGGCGTCTACAAAGGAGGCGTTCTTGAAGCAGCCCTTCTCCAAGCACAAGCCACGGAGGCTCTGTAGCTTCCTTCTCAGCTGGACATGCCGGCACACTGTTCACGCTCGCGTCACCGTTGCCAACTTCCAGCAGCTGCTAGCATGCAAACAGGCTCGAGAAGTCAAAGCCAGTGCTGTGCTGCACCTTCGCCTTCGCCCACGTAAGCCACGTCAGTGCGCTCTGTACTTGTCTCCTCTGCTGCAGCTAGCGTGATCTTCTCTGCAGCTCGGAGGCTCAAGGGAAGAGCAGCTGTTGCCACGGAAGGTTGGTGCTGCTCTAAGTAGCAGCACAAGGAGCTGTCTTTGGAGTTCCTTCTTCTGCTGCCAGCGTGACTTTTCCAGGCAAGCGAGTGGCAGCCCCGCTTTCCCTGCAGCCTGTAGGATGCGCACACAAGCCGTGTGCGCGGCAGCTTGGTTCTTCGCTTTTCGTAGCGAGTGGCGCTTTCATTGCCCCGGAGGCGAACAGCCGTCTGCTTCTCGCGCAGAAAG
>NC_063221.1:6399771-6440911 GCF_020740725.1 Corvus hawaiiensis | reverse complement strand
CATGCTTTTGTGCCGCTCCCCGTTTCGGGGCGAGACGAGTACTCGCCTCTTTGGTCTTTAGGAGCCTGTCATGTGCGCGGGGGTACTTGGAGCTGCCAAGAACCGTGCAAAGAGCACCGCCATCTGAGGGCGTTGTGCAGGCTGTCAAAGGGGACTGCCCGGGAATGTGGTGCAAAGACAAGTTTCTCCGAGTTGCAGGGGCCAGCGCCGGCAAGCGTGCGCTTCTGGCACAGTTCTCCGTGCGAGACCGTAGCCGAGGACCTTTCTGTTCCGATGCGGAGCACAGGAGAGGCAGAGTGTGCTGCCACGTAGCCCTGAGAGGGGACTGTGTATGGGCCAGGGCGTGTTTCGGCAGAAGCAGTGCTCTGGTGCGCCCCTCCGCCGGCAGAGCTTTCTGCGCGAGAAGCAGACGGCTGTTCGCCTCCGGGGCAATGAAAGCGCCACTCGCTACGAAAAGCGAAGAACCAAGCTGCCGTGCACACGGCTTGTGTGCGCATCCTACAGGCTGCAGGGAAGCGGGGCTGCCACTCGCTTGCCTGGAAAAGTCACCGCTGGCAGCAGAAGAAGGAACTCCAAAGACAGCTCCTTGTGCTGCGACTTAGAGCAGCACCAACCTTCCGTGGCAACAGCTGCTCTTCCCTTGAGCCTCCGAGCTGCAGAGAAGATCACGCTAGCTGCAGCAGAGGAGACAAGTACAGAGTGCACTGACGTGGCTTACGTGGGCGAAGGCGAAGGTGCAGCACAGCACTGGCTTTGACTTCTCGAGCCTGTTTGCATGCTAGCAGCTGCTGGAAGTTGGCAACGGTGATGCGAGCGTGAACAGTGTGCCGGCATGTCCAGCTGAGAAGGAAGCTACAGAGCCTCCGTGGCTTGTGCTTGGAGAAGGGCTGCTTCAAGAACGCCTCCTTTGTAGACGCCTCCTTCCGGCTGAGCTCAAGCTGCACGCACTCTGCAACACTGAAGCTGTAAGAAACTGCTTCCTAGCCAGCTTGTGGGATGAAGTCGAAGGGCTGCGCCTTACTTCCTGAAGCAGCAAGAGTCTTCTCGGCGAAATGTGCTTGCGAAGGAGCATTTGGCCGGACCTTTGGCAATTCGCTAGCGAGCACCCAGAAGTCCCGTGCTCCGCGCCTTCAGTCTTCGCCTGCTGCCGTCTGGAGAGAACTGAAGCCCAGCGAGGGCATTCAGCTTTGCTGCTCATCAGCGTGTACAGTGCTGGCATGCACAACGTGCTGTGCACGGATTTGCCTCAGCTGCAGGTAGAATCATTCTCCTTCTGTTTCGATAGGGTCCAAAGTGCCCGTCTAGCTCTCGCTTCGAGAAATGCGCCAGGAAAGCAGCGCTTGAGTGTTTAGGTGTCCAAGCCTTTCGACAGAGCACAACCGGCTGGCCGACGAGAATGGCTCGTGAAGATCATGCTTTTGTGCCGCTCCCCGTTTCTGGGCGAGACGACTACTCGCCTCTTTGGTCTTTAGGAGCCTGTCATGTGCGCGGGGGTACTTGGAGCTGCCAAGAACCGTGCAAAGAGCACCGCCATCTGAGGGCGTTGTGCAGGCTGTCAAAGGGGACTGCCCGGGAATGTGGGTGCAAAGACAAGTTTCTCCGAGTTGCAGGGGCCAGCGCCGGGCAAGCGTGCGCTTCTGGCACAGTTCTCCGTGCGAGACGTAGCCGAGGACCTTTCTGTTCCGATTGCGGAGCACAGGAGAGGCAGAGTGTGCTGCCACGTAGCCCTGAGAGGGGACTGTGTATGGCCCAGGCGTGTTTCGGCAGAAGCAGTGCTCTGGTGCGCCCCTCCGCCGGCAGAGCTTTCTGCGCGAGAAGCAGACGGCTGTTCGCCTCCGGGGCAATGAAAGCGCCACTCGCTACGAAAAGCGAAGAACCAAGCTGCCGTGCACACGGCTTGTGTGCGCATCCTACAGGCTGCAGGGAAAGCGGGCTGCCACTCGCTTGCCTGGAAAAGTCACGCTGGCAGCAGAAGAAGGAACTCCAAAGGACAGCTCCTTGTGCTGCTACTTAGAGCAGCACCAACCTTCCGTGGCAACAGCTGCTCTTCCCTTGAGCCTCCGAGCTGCAGAGAAGATCACGCTAGCTGCAGCAGAGGAGACAAGTACAGAGTGCACTGACGTGGCTTACGTGGGCGAAGGCGAAGGTGCAGCACAGCACTGGCTTTGACTTCTCGAGCCTGTTTGCATGCTAGCAGCTGCTGGAAGTTGGCAACGGTGATGCGAGCGTGAACAGTGTGCCGGCATGTCCAGCTGAGAAGGAAGCTACAGAGCCTCCGTGGCTTGTGCTTGGAGAAGGGCTGCTTCAAAGAACGCCTCCTTTGTAGACGCCTCCTTCTGGCTGAGCTCAAGCTGCACGCACTCTGCAACACTGAAGCTGTAAGAAACTGCTTCCTAGCCGGCTTGTGGGATGAAGTCGAAGGGCTGCGCCTTACTTCCTGAAGCAGCAAGAGTCTTCTCGGCGAAATGTGCTTGCGAAGGAGCATTTGGCCGGACTTTGGCAATTCGCTAGCGAGCACCCAGAAGTCCCGTGCTCCGCGCCTTCAGTCTTCGCCTGCTGCCGTCTGGAGAGAACTGAAGCCCAGCGAGGGCATTCAGCTTTGCTGCTCATCAGCGTGTACAGTGCTGGCATGCACAACGTGCTGTGCACGGATTTGCCTCAGCTGCAGGTAGAATCATTCTCCTTCTGTTTCGATAGGGTCCAAAGTGCCCGTCTAGCCTCTCGCTTCGAGAAATGCGCCAGGAAAGCAGCGCTTGAGTGTTTAGGTGTCCAAGCCTTTCGACAGAGCACAACCGGCTGGCCGACGAGAATGGCTCGTGAAGATCATGCTTTTGTGCCGCTCCCCGTTTCTGGGCGAGACGACCTACTCGCCTCTTTGGTCTTTAGGAGCCTGTCATGTGCGCGGGGGTACTTGGAGCTGCCAAGAACCGTGCAAAGAGCACCGCCATCTGAGGGCGTTGTGCAGGCTGTCAAAGGGGACTGCCCGGGAATGTGGTGCAAAGACAAGTTTCTCCAGAGTTGCAGGGGCCAGCGCCGGCAAGCGTGCGCTTCTGGCACAGTTCTCCGTGCGAGACGTAGCCGAGGACCTTCTGTTCCGATGCGGAGCACAGGAGAGGCAGAGTGTGCTGCCACGTAGCCCTGAGAGGGGACTGTGTATGGCCCAGGCGTGTTTCGGCAGAAGCAGTGCTCTGGTGCGCCCCTCCGCCGCAGAGCTTTCTGCGCGAGAAGCAGACGGCTGTTCGCCTCCGGGGCAATGAAAAGCGCCACTCGCTACGAAAAGCGAAGAACCAAGCTGCCGTGCACACGGCTTGTGTGCGCATCCTACAGGCTGCAGGGAAAGCGGGGCTGCCACTCGCTTGCCTGGAAAAGTCACGCTGGCAGCAGAAGAAGGAACTCCATAGACAGCTCCTTGTGCTGCTACTTAGAGCAGCACCAACCTTCCGTGGCAACAGCTGCTCTTCCCTTGAGCCTCCGAGCTGCAGAGAAGATCACGCTAGCTGCAGCAGAGGAGGACAAGTACAGAGTGCACTGACGTGGCTTACGTGGGCGAAGGCGAAGGTGCAGCACAGCACTGGCTTTGACTTCTCGAGCCTGTTTGCATGCTAGCAGCTGCTGGAAGTTGGCAACGGTGATGCGAGCGTGAACAGTGTGCCGGCATGTCCAGCTGAGAAGGAAGCTACAGAGCCTCCGTGGCTTGTGCTTGGAGAAGGGCTGCTTCAAGAACGCCTCCTTTGTAGACGCCTCCTTCTGGCTGAGCTCAAGCTGCACGCACTCTGCAACACTGAAGCTGTAAGAAACTGCTTCCTAGCCAGCTTGTGGGATGAAGTCGAAGGGCTGCGCCTTACTTCCTGAAGCAGCAAGAGTCTTCTCGGCGAAATGTGCTTGCGAAGGAGCATTTGGCTGGACTTTGGCAATTCGCTAGCGAGCACCCAGAAGTCCCGTGCTCCGCGCCTTCAGTCTTCGCCTGCTGCCGTCTGGAGAGAACTGAAGCCCAGCGA
Source organism: Corvus hawaiiensis (assembly GCF_020740725.1). NCBI lineage: Eukaryota > Metazoa > Chordata > Aves > Passeriformes > Corvidae > Corvus > Corvus hawaiiensis. The sequence goes on along the minus strand of NC_063221.1, from coordinate 6,436,913 downwards.
GGGCATTCAGCTTTGCTGCTCATCAGCGTGTACAGTGCTGGCATGCACAACGTGCTGTGCACGGATTTGCCTCAGCTGCAGGTAGAATCATTCTCCTTCTGTTTCGATAGGGTCCAAAGTGCCCGTCTAGCTCTCGCTTCGAGAAATGCGCCAGGAAAGCAGCGCTTGAGTGTTTAGGTGTCCCAAGCCTTTCGACAGAGCACAACGGCTGGCCGACGAGAATGGCTCGTGAAGATCATGCTTTTGTGCCGCTCCCCGTTTCTGGGCGAGACGACTACTCGCCTCTTTGGTCTTAGGAGCCTGTCATGTGGCGCGGGGGTACTTGGAGCTGCCAAGAACCGTGCAAAGAGCACCGCCATCTGAGGGCGTTGTGCCAGGCTGTCCAAAGGGGACTGCCCGGGAATGTGGTGCAAAGACAAGTTTCTCCGAGTTGCAGGGGCCAGCGCCGGCAAGCGTGCGCTTCTGGCACAGTTCTCCGTGCGAGACGTAGCCGAGGACCTTTCTGTTCCGATGCGGAGCACAGGAGAGGCAGAGTGTGCTGCCTCGTAGCCCTGAGAGTGGACTGTGTATGGCCCAGGGCGTGTTTCGGCAGAAGCAGTGCTCTGGTGCGCCCCTCCGCCGGCAGAGCTTTCTGCGCGAGAAGCAGACGGCTGTTCGCCTCCGGGGCAATGAAAGCGCCACTCGCTACGAAAAGCGAAGAACCAAGCTGCCGTGCACACGGCTTGTGTGCGCATCCTACAGGCTGCAGGGAAAGCGGGGGCTGCCACTCGCTTGCCTGGAAAAGTCACGCTGGCAGCAGAAGAAGGAACTCCAAAGACAGCTCCTTGTGCTGCTACTTAGAGCAGCACCAACCTTCCGTGGCAACAGCTGCTCTTCCCTTGAGCCTCCGAGCTGCAGAGAAGATCACGCTAGCTGCAGCAGAGGAGACAAGTACAACAGAGTGCACTGACGTGGCTTACGTGGGCGAAGGCGAAGGTGCAGCACAGCACTGGCTTTGACTTCTCGAGCCTGTTTGCATGCTAGCAGCTGCTGGAAGTTGGCAACGGTGATGCGAGCGTGAACAGTGTGCCGGCATGTCCAGCTGAGAAGGAAGCTACAGAGCCTCCGTGGCTTGTGCTTGGAGAAGGGCTGCTTCAAGAACGCCTCCTTTGTAGACGCCTCCTTCTGGCTGAGCTCAAGCTGCACGCACTCTGCAACACTGAAGCTGTAAGAAACTGCTTCCTAGCCAGCTTGTGGGATGAAGTCGAAGGGCTGCGCCTTACATTCCTGAAGCAGCAAGAGTCCTTCTCGGCGAAATGTGCTTGCGAAGGAGCATTTGGCTGGACTTTGGCAATTCGCTAGCGAGCACCCAGAAGTCCCGTGCTCCGCGCCTTCAGTCTTCGCCTGCTGCCGTCTGGAGAGAACTGAAGCCCAGCGAGGGCATTCAGCTTTGCTGCTCATCAGCGTGTACAGTGCTGGCATGCACAACATGCTGTGCACGGAAGTTGCCTCAGCTGCAGGTAGAATCATTCTCCTTCTGTTTCCGATAGGGTCCAAAGTGCCCGTCTAGCTCTCCGCTTCGAGAAATGCGCCAGGAAAGCAGCGCATTGAGTGTTTAGGTGTCCCAAGCCTTTCGACAGAGCACAAACCCGGCTGGCCGACGAGAATGGCTCGTGAAGATCATGCTTTTGTGCCGCTCCCCCGTTTCTGGGCGAGACGAGTACTCGCCTCTTTGGTCTTTAGGAGCCTGTCATGTGCGCGGGGGTACTTGGAGCTGCCAAAGAACCGTGCAAAGAGCACCGCCATCTGAGGGCGTTGTGCAGGCTGTCAAAGGGGACTGCCCGGGAATGTGGTGCAAAGACAAGTTTCTCCGAGTTGCAGGGGCCAGCGCCGGCAAGCGTGCGCTTCTGGCACAGTTCTCCGTGCGAGACGTAGCCGAGGACCTTTCTGTTCCGATGCGGAGCACAGGAGAGGCAGAGTGTGCTGCCACGTAGCCCTGAGAGGGGACTGTGTATGGGCCAGGCGTGTTTCGGCAGAAGCAGTGCTCTGGTGCGCCCCTCCGCCGGCAGAGCTTTCTGCGCGAGAAGCAGACGGCTGTTCGCCTCCGGGGCAATGAAAGCGCCACTCGCTACGAAAAGCGAAGAACCAAGCTGCCGTGCACACGGCTTGTGTGCGCATCCTACAGGCTGCAGGGAAAGCGGGGCTGCCACTCGCTTGCCTGGAAAAGTCACGCTGGCAGCAGAAGAAGGAACTCCAAAGACAGCTCCTTGTGCTGCTACTTAGAGCAGCACCAACCTTCCGTGGCAACAGCTGCTCTTCCCTTGAGCCTCCGAGCTGCAGAGAAGATCACGCTAGCTGCAGCAGAGGAGACAAGTACAGAGTGCACTGACGTGGCTTACGTGGGCGAAGGCGAAGGTGCAGCACAGCACTGGCTTTGACTTCTCGAGCCTGTTTGCATGCTAGCAGCTGCTGGAAGTTGGCAACGGTGATGCGAGCGTGAACAGTGTGCCGGCATGTCCAGCTGAGAAGGAAGCTACAGAGCCTCCGTGGCTTGTGCTTGGAGAAGGGCTGCTTCAAGAACGCCTCCTTTGTAGACGCCTCCTTCCGGCTGAGCTCAAGCTGCACGCACTCTGCAACACTGAAGCTGTAAGAAACTGCTTCCTAGCCAGCTTGTGGGATGAAGTCGAAGGGCTGCGCCTTACTTCCTGAAGCAGCAAGAGTCTTCTCGGCGAAATGTGCTTGCGAAGGAGCATTTGGCCGGACTTTGGCAATTCGCTAGCGAGCACCCAGAAGTCCCGTGCTCCGCGCCTTCAGTCTTCGCCTGCTGCCGTCTGGAGAGAACTGAAGCCCAGCGAGGGCATTCAGCTTTGCTGCTCATCAGCGTGTACAGTGCTGGCATGCACAACGTGCTGTGCACGGATTTGCCTCAGCTGCAGGTAGAATCATTCTCCTTCTGTTTCGATAGGGTCCAAAGTGCCCGTCTAGCTCTCGCTTCGAGAAATGCGCCAGGAAAGCAGCGCTTGAGTGTTTAGGTGTCCAAGCCTTTCGACAGAGCACAACCGGCTGGCCGACGAGAATGGCTCGTGAAGATCATGCTTTTGTGCCGCTCCCCGTTTCTGGGCGAGACGACTACTCGCCTCTTTGGTCTTTAGGAGCCTGTCATGTGCGCGGGGGTACTTGGAGCTGCCAAGAACCGTGCAAAGAGCACCGCCATCTGAGGGCGTTGTGCAGGCTGTCAAAGGGGACTGCCCGGGAATGTGGTGCAAAGACAAGTTTCTCCGAGTTGCAGGGGCCAGCGCCGGCAAGCGTGCGCTTCTGGCACAGTTCTCCGTGCGAGACGTAGCCGAGGACCTTTCTGTTCCGATGCGGAGCACAGGAGAGGCAGAGTGTGCTGCCACGTAGCCCTGAGAGGGGACTGTGTATGGGCCAGGCGTGTTTCGGCAGAAGCAGTGCTCTGGTGCGCCCCTCCGCCGGCAGAGCTTTCTGCGCGAGAAGCAGACGGCTGTTCGCCTCCGGGGCAATGAAAGCGCCACTCGCTACGAAAAGCGAAGAACCAAGCTGCCGTGCACACGGCTTGTGTGCGCATCCTACAGGCTGCAGGGAAAGCGGGGCTGCCACTCGCTTGCCTGGAAAAGTCACGCTGGCAGCAGAAGAAGGAACTCCAAAGACAGCTCCTTGTGCTGCTACTTAGAGCAGCACCAACCTTCCGTGGGAACAGCTGCTCTTCCCTTGAGCCTCCGAGCTGCAGAGAAGATCACGCTAGCTGCAGCAGAGGAGACAAGTACAGAGTGCACTGACGTGGCTTACGTGGGCGAAGGCGAAGGTGCAGCACAGCACTGGCTTTGACTTCTCGAGCCTGTTTGCATGCTAGCAGCTGCTGGAAGTTGGCAACGGTGATGCGAGCGTGAACAGTGTGCCGGCATGTCCAGCTGAGAAGGAAGCTACAGAGCCTCCGTGGCTTGTGCTTGGAGAAGGGCTGCTTCAAGAACGCCTCCTTTGTAGACGCCTCCTTCTGGCTGAGCTCAAGCTGCACGCACTCTGCAACACTGAAGCTGTAAGAAACTGCTTCCTAGCCGGCTTGTGGGATGAAGTCGAAGGGCTGCGCCTTACTTCCTGAAGCAGCAAGAGTCTTCTCGGCGAAATGTGCTTGCGAAGGAGCATTTGGCCGGACTTTGGCAATTCGCTAGCGAGCACCCAGAAGTCCCGTGCTCCGCGCCTTCAGTCTTCGCCTGCTGCCGTCTGGAGAGAACTGAAGCCCAGCGAGGGCATTCAGCTTTGCTGCTCATCAGCGTGTACAGTGCTGGCATGCACAACGTGCTGTGCACGGATTTGCCTCAGCTGCAGGTAGAATCATTCTCCTTCTGTTTCGATAGGGTCCAAAGTGCCCGTCTAGCTCTCGCTTCGAGAAATGCGCCAGGAAAGCAGCGCTTGAGTGTTTAGGTGTCCAAGCCTTTCGACAGAGCACAACCGGCTGGCCGACGAGAATGGCTCGTGAAGATCATGCTTTTGTGCCGCTCCCCGTTTCTGGGCGAGACGAGTACTCGCCTCTTTGGTCTTTAGGAGCCTGTCATGTGCGCGGGGGTACTTGGAGCTGCCAAGAACCGTGCAAAGAGCACCGCCATCTGAGGGCGTTGTGCAGGCTGTCAAAGGGGACTGCCCGGGAATGTGGTGCAAAGACAAGTTTCTCCGAGTTGCAGGGGCCAGCGCCGGCAAGCGTGCGCTTCTGGCACAGTTCTCCGTGCGAGACGTAGCCGAGGACCTTTCTGTTCCGATGCGGAGCACAGGAGAGGCAGAGTGTGCTGCCACGTAGCCCTGAGAGGGGACTGTGTATGGCCCAGGCGTGTTTCGGCAGAAGCAGTGCTCTGGTGCGCCCCTCCGCCGGCAGAGCTTTCTGCGCGAGAAGCAGACGGCTGTTCGCCTCCGGGGCAATGAAAGCGCCACTCGCTACGAAAAGCGAAGAACCAAGCTGCCGTGCACACGGCTTGTGTGCGCATCCTACAGGCTGCAGGGAAAGCGGGGCTGCCACTCGCTTGCCTGGAAAAGTCACGCTGGCAGCAGAAGAAGGAACTCCAAAGACAGCTCCTTGTGCTGCTACTTAGAGCAGCACCAACCTTCCGTGGCAACAGCTGCTCTTCCCTTGAGCCTCCGAGCTGCAGAGAAGATCACGCTAGCTGCAGCAGAGGAGACAAGTACAGAGTGCACTGACGTGGCTTACGTGGGCGAAGGCGAAGGTGCAGCACAGCACTGGCTTTGACTTCTCGAGCCTGTTTGCATGCTAGCAGCTGCTGGAAGTTGGCAACGGTGATGCGAGCGTGAACAGTGTGCCGGCATGTCCAGCTGAGAAGGAAGCTACAGAGCCTCCGTGGCTTGTGCTTGGAGAAGGGCTGCTTCAAGAACGCCTCCTTTGTAGACGCCTCCTTCTGGCTGAGCTCAAGCTGCACGCACTCTGCAACACTGAAGCTGTAAGAAACTGCTTCCTAGCCGGCTTGTGGGATGAAGTCGAAGGGCTGCGCCTTACTTCCTGAAGCAGCAAGAGTCTTCTCGGCGAAATGTGCTTGCGAAGGAGCATTTGGCCGGACTTTGGCAATTCGCTAGCGAGCACCCAGAAGTCCCGTGCTCCGCGCCTTCAGTCTTCGCCTGCTGCCGTCTGGAGAGAACTGAAGCCCAGCGAGGGCATTCAGCTTTGCTGCTCATCAGCGTGTACAGTGCTGGCATGCACAACGTGCTGTGCACGGATTTGCCTCAGCTGCAGGTAGAATCATTCTCCTTCTGTTTCGATAGGGTCCAAAGTGCCCGTCTAGCTCTCGCTTCGAGAAATGCGCCAGGAAAGCAGCGCTTGAGTGTTTAGGTGTCCAAGCCTTTCGACAGAGCACAACCGGCTGGCCGACGAGAATGGCTCGTGAAGATCATGCTTTTGTGCCGCTCCCCGTTTCTGGGCGAGACGACTACTCGCCTCTTTGGTCTTTAGGAGCCTGTCATGTGCGCGGGGGTACTTGGAGCTGCCAAGAACCGTGCAAAGAGCACCGCCATCTGAGGGCGTTGTGCAGGCTGTCAAAGGGGACTGCCCGGGAATGTGGTGCAAAGACAAGTTTCTCCGAGTTGCAGGGGCCAGCGCCGGCAAGCGTGCGCTTCTGGCACAGTTCTCCGTGCGAGACGTAGCCGAGGACCTTTCTGTTCCGATGCGGAGCACAGGAGAGGCAGAGTGTGCTGCCACGTAGCCCTGAGAGGGGACTGTGTATGGCCCAGGCGTGTTTCGGCAGAAGCAGTGCTCTGGTGCGCCCCTCCGCCGGCAGAGCTTTCTGCGCGAGAAGCAGACGGCTGTTCGCCTCCGGGGCAATGAAAGCGCCACTCGCTACGAAAAGCGAAGAACCAAGCTGCCGTGCACACGGCTTGTGTGCGCATCCTACAGGCTGCAGGGAAAGCGGGGCTGCCACTCGCTTGCCTGGAAAAGTCACGCTGGCAGCAGAAGAAGGAACTCCAAAGACAGCTCCTTGTGCTGCTACTTAGAGCAGCACCAACCTTCCGTGGCAACAGCTGCTCTTCCCTTGAGCCTCCGAGCTGCAGAGAAGATCACGCTAGCTGCAGCAGAGGAGACAAGTACAGAGTGCACTGACGTGGCTTACGTGGGCGAAGGCGAAGGTGCAGCACAGCACTGGCTTTGACTTCTCGAGCCTGTTTGCATGCTAGCAGCTGCTGGAAGTTGGCAACGGTGATGCGAGCGTGAACAGTGTGCCGGCATGTCCAGCTGAGAAGGAAGCTACAGAGCCTCCGTGGCTTGTGCTTGGAGAAGGGCTGCTTCAAGAACGCCTCCTTTGTAGACGCCTCCTTCTGGCTGAGCTCAAGCTGCACGCACTCTGCAACACTGAAGCTGTAAGAAACTGCTTCCTAGCCAGCTTGTGGGATGAAGTCGAAGGGCTGCGCCTTACTTCCTGAAGCAGCAAGAGTCTTCTCGGCGAAATGTGCTTGCGAAGGAGCATTTGGCTGGACTTTGGCAATTCGCTAGCGAGCACCCAGAAGTCCCGTGCTCCGCGCCTTCAGTCTTCGCCTGCTGCCGTCTGGAGAGAACTGAAGCCCAGCGAGGGCATTCAGCTTTGCTGCTCATCAGCGTGTACAGTGCTGGCATGCACAACGTGCTGTGCACGGATTTGCCTCAGCTGCAGGTAGAATCATTCTCCTTCTGTTTCGATAGGGTCCAAAGTGCCCGTCTAGCTCTCGCTTCGAGAAATGCGCCAGGAAAGCAGCGCTTGAGTGTTTAGGTGTCCAAGCCTTTCGACAGAGCACAACCGGCTGGCCGACGAGAATGGCTCGTGAAGATCATGCTTTTGTGCCGCTCCCCGTTTCTGGGCGAGACGACTACTCGCCTCTTTGGTCTTTAGGAGCCTGTCATGTGCGCGGGGGTACTTGGAGCTGCCAAGAACCGTGCAAAGAGCACCGCCATCTGAGGGCGTTGTGCAGGCTGTCAAAGGGGACTGCCCGGGAATGTGGTGCAAAGACAAGTTTCTCCGAGTTGCAGGGGCCAGCGCCGGCAAGCGTGCGCTTCTGGCACAGTTCTCCGTGCGAGACGTAGCCGAGGACCTTTCTGTTCCGATGCGGAGCACAGGAGAGGCAGAGTGTGCTGCCACGTAGCCCTGAGAGGGGACTGTGTATGGCCCAGGCGTGTTTCGGCAGAAGCAGTGCTCTGGTGCGCCCCTCCGCCGGCAGAGCTTTCTGCGCGAGAAGCAGACGGCTGTTCGCCTCCGGGGCAATGAAAGCGCCACTCGCTACGAAAAGCGAAGAACCAAGCTGCCGTGCACACGGCTTGTGTGCGCATCCTACAGGCTGCAGGGAAAGCGGGGCTGCCACTCGCTTGCCTGGAAAAGTCACGCTGGCAGCAGAAGAAGGAACTCCAAAGACAGCTCCTTGTGCTGCTACTTAGAGCAGCACCAACCTTCCGTGGCAACAGCTGCTCTTCCCTTGAGCCTCCGAGCTGCAGAGAAGATCACGCTAGCTGCAGCAGAGGAGACAAGTACAGAGTGCACTGACGTGGCTTACGTGGGCGAAGGCGAAGGTGCAGCACAGCACTGGCTTTGACTTCTCGAGCCTGTTTGCATGCTAGCAGCTGCTGGAAGTTGGCAACGGTGATGCGAGCGTGAACAGTGTGCCGGCATGTCCAGCTGAGAAGGAAGCTACAGAGCCTCCGTGGCTTGTGCTTGGAGAAGGGCTGCTTCAAGAACGCCTCCTTTGTAGACGCCTCCTTCTGGCTGAGCTCAAGCTGCACGCACTCTGCAACACTGAAGCTGTAAGAAACTGCTTCCTAGCCAGCTTGTGGGATGAAGTCGAAGGGCTGCGCCTTACTTCCTGAAGCAGCAAGAGTCTTCTCGGCGAAATGTGCTTGCGAAGGAGCATTTGGCTGGACTTTGGCAATTCGCTAGCGAGCACCCAGAAGTCCCGTGCTCCGCGCCTTCAGTCTTCGCCTGCTGCCGTCTGGAGAGAACTGAAGCCCAGCGAGGGCATTCAGCTTTGCTGCTCATCAGCGTGTACAGTGCTGGCATGCACAACATGCTGTGCACGGATTTGCCTCAGCTGCAGGTAGAATCATTCTCCTTCTGTTTCGATAGGGTCCAAAGTGCCCGTCTAGCTCTCGCTTCGAGAAATGCGCCAGGAAAGCAGCGCTTGAGTGTTTAGGTGTCCAAGCCTTTCGACAGAGCACAACCGGCTGGCCGACGAGAATGGCTCGTGAAGATCATGCTTTTGTGCCGCTCCCCGTTTCTGGGCGAGACGAGTACTCGCCTCTTTGGTCTTTAGGAGCCTGTCATGTGCGCGGGGGTACTTGGAGCTGCCAAGAACCGTGCAAAGAGCACCGCCATCTGAGGGCGTTGTGCAGGCTGTCAAAGGGGACTGCCCGGGAATGTGGTGCAAAGACAAGTTTCTCCGAGTTGCAGGGGCCAGCGCCGGCAAGCGTGCGCTTCTGGCACAGTTCTCCGTGCGAGACGTAGCCGAGGACCTTTCTGTTCCGATGCGGAGCACAGGAGAGGCAGAGTGTGCTGCCACGTAGCCCTGAGAGGGGACTGTGTATGGGCCAGGCGTGTTTCGGCAGAAGCAGTGCTCTGGTGCGCCCCTCCGCCGGCAGAGCTTTCTGCGCGAGAAGCAGACGGCTGTTCGCCTCCGGGGCAATGAAAGCGCCACTCGCTACGAAAAGCGAAGAACCAAGCTGCCGTGCACACGGCTTGTGTGCGCATCCTACAGGCTGCAGGGAAAGCGGGGCTGCCACTCGCTTGCCTGGAAAAGTCACGCTGGCAGCAGAAGAAGGAACTCCAAAGACAGCTCCTTGTGCTGCTACTTAGAGCAGCACCAACCTTCCGTGGCAACAGCTGCTCTTCCCTTGAGCCTCCGAGCTGCAGAGAAGATCACGCTAGCTGCAGCAGAGGAGACAAGTACAGAGTGCACTGACGTGGCTTACGTGGGCGAAGGCGAAGGTGCAGCACAGCACTGGCTTTGACTTCTCGAGCCTGTTTGCATGCTAGCAGCTGCTGGAAGTTGGCAACGGTGATGCGAGCGTGAACAGTGTGCCGGCATGTCCAGCTGAGAAGGAAGCTACAGAGCCTCCGTGGCTTGTGCTTGGAGAAGGGCTGCTTCAAGAACGCCTCCTTTGTAGACGCCTCCTTCCGGCTGAGCTCAAGCTGCACGCACTCTGCAACACTGAAGCTGTAAGAAACTGCTTCCTAGCCAGCTTGTGGGATGAAGTCGAAGGGCTGCGCCTTACTTCCTGAAGCAGCAAGAGTCTTCTCGGCGAAATGTGCTTGCGAAGGAGCATTTGGCCGGACTTTGGCAATTCGCTAGCGAGCACCCAGAAGTCCCGTGCTCCGCGCCTTCAGTCTTCGCCTGCTGCCGTCTGGAGAGAACTGAAGCCCAGCGAGGGCATTCAGCTTTGCTGCTCATCAGCGTGTACAGTGCTGGCATGCACAACGTGCTGTGCACGGATTTGCCTCAGCTGCAGGTAGAATCATTCTCCTTCTGTTTCGATAGGGTCCAAAGTGCCCGTCTAGCTCTCGCTTCGAGAAATGCGCCAGGAAAGCAGCGCTTGAGTGTTTAGGTGTCCAAGCCTTTCGACAGAGCACAACCGGCTGGCCGACGAGAATGGCTCGTGAAGATCATGCTTTTGTGCCGCTCCCCGTTTCTGGGCGAGACGACTACTCGCCTCTTTGGTCTTTAGGAGCCTGTCATGTGCGCGGGGGTACTTGGAGCTGCCAAGAACCGTGCAAAGAGCACCGCCATCTGAGGGCGTTGTGCAGGCTGTCAAAGGGGACTGCCCGGGAATGTGGTGCAAAGACAAGTTTCTCCGAGTTGCAGGGGCCAGCGCCGGCAAGCGTGCGCTTCTGGCACAGTTCTCCGTGCGAGACGTAGCCGAGGACCTTTCTGTTCCGATGCGGAGCACAGGAGAGGCAGAGTGTGCTGCCACGTAGCCCTGAGAGGGGACTGTGTATGGGCCAGGCGTGTTTCGGCAGAAGCAGTGCTCTGGTGCGCCCCTCCGCCGGCAGAGCTTTCTGCGCGAGAAGCAGACGGCTGTTCGCCTCCGGGGCAATGAAAGCGCCACTCGCTACGAAAAGCGAAGAACCAAGCTGCCGTGCACACGGCTTGTGTGCGCATCCTACAGGCTGCAGGGAAAGCGGGGCTGCCACTCGCTTGCCTGGAAAAGTCACGCTGGCAGCAGAAGAAGGAACTCCAAAGACAGCTCCTTGTGCTGCTACTTAGAGCAGCACCAACCTTCCGTGGGAACAGCTGCTCTTCCCTTGAGCCTCCGAGCTGCAGAGAAGATCACGCTAGCTGCAGCAGAGGAGACAAGTACAGAGTGCACTGACGTGGCTTACGTGGGCGAAGGCGAAGGTGCAGCACAGCACTGGCTTTGACTTCTCGAGCCTGTTTGCATGCTAGCAGCTGCTGGAAGTTGGCAACGGTGATGCGAGCGTGAACAGTGTGCCGGCATGTCCAGCTGAGAAGGAAGCTACAGAGCCTCCGTGGCTTGTGCTTGGAGAAGGGCTGCTTCAAGAACGCCTCCTTTGTAGACGCCTCCTTCTGGCTGAGCTCAAGCTGCACGCACTCTGCAACACTGAAGCTGTAAGAAACTGCTTCCTAGCCGGCTTGTGGGATGAAGTCGAAGGGCTGCGCCTTACTTCCTGAAGCAGCAAGAGTCTTCTCGGCGAAATGTGCTTGCGAAGGAGCATTTGGCCGGACTTTGGCAATTCGCTAGCGAGCACCCAGAAGTCCCGTGCTCCGCGCCTTCAGTCTTCGCCTGCTGCCGTCTGGAGAGAACTGAAGCCCAGCGAGGGCATTCAGCTTTGCTGCTCATCAGCGTGTACAGTGCTGGCATGCACAACGTGCTGTGCACGGATTTGCCTCAGCTGCAGGTAGAATCATTCTCCTTCTGTTTCGATAGGGTCCAAAGTGCCCGTCTAGCTCTCGCTTCGAGAAATGCGCCAGGAAAGCAGCGCTTGAGTGTTTAGGTGTCCAAGCCTTTCGACAGAGCACAACCGGCTGGCCGACGAGAATGGCTCGTGAAGATCATGCTTTTGTGCCGCTCCCCGTTTCTGGGCGAGACGAGTACTCGCCTCTTTGGTCTTTAGGAGCCTGTCATGTGCGCGGGGGTACTTGGAGCTGCCAAGAACCGTGCAAAGAGCACCGCCATCTGAGGGCGTTGTGCAGGCTGTCAAAGGGGACTGCCCGGGAATGTGGTGCAAAGACAAGTTTCTCCGAGTTGCAGGGGCCAGCGCCGGCAAGCGTGCGCTTCTGGCACAGTTCTCCGTGCGAGACGTAGCCGAGGACCTTTCTGTTCCGATGCGGAGCACAGGAGAGGCAGAGTGTGCTGCCACGTAGCCCTGAGAGGGGACTGTGTATGGCCCAGGCGTGTTTCGGCAGAAGCAGTGCTCTGGTGCGCCCCTCCGCCGGCAGAGCTTTCTGCGCGAGAAGCAGACGGCTGTTCGCCTCCGGGGCAATGAAAGCGCCACTCGCTACGAAAAGCGAAGAACCAAGCTGCCGTGCACACGGCTTGTGTGCGCATCCTACAGGCTGCAGGGAAAGCGGGGCTGCCACTCGCTTGCCTGGAAAAGTCACGCTGGCAGCAGAAGAAGGAACTCCAAAGACAGCTCCTTGTGCTGCTACTTAGAGCAGCACCAACCTTCCGTGGCAACAGCTGCTCTTCCCTTGAGCCTCCGAGCTGCAGAGAAGATCACGCTAGCTGCAGCAGAGGAGACAAGTACAGAGTGCACTGACGTGGCTTACGTGGGCGAAGGCGAAGGTGCAGCACAGCACTGGCTTTGACTTCTCGAGCCTGTTTGCATGCTAGCAGCTGCTGGAAGTTGGCAACGGTGATGCGAGCGTGAACAGTGTGCCGGCATGTCCAGCTGAGAAGGAAGCTACAGAGCCTCCGTGGCTTGTGCTTGGAGAAGGGCTGCTTCAAGAACGCCTCCTTTGTAGACGCCTCCTTCTGGCTGAGCTCAAGCTGCACGCACTCTGCAACACTGAAGCTGTAAGAAACTGCTTCCTAGCCAGCTTGTGGGATGAAGTCGAAGGGCTGCGCCTTACTTCCTGAAGCAGCAAGAGTCTTCTCGGCGAAATGTGCTTGCGAAGGAGCATTTGGCTGGACTTTGGCAATTCGCTAGCGAGCACCCAGAAGTCCCGTGCTCCGCGCCTTCAGTCTTCGCCTGCTGCCGTCTGGAGAGAACTGAAGCCCAGCGAGGGCATTCAGCTTTGCTGCTCATCAGCGTGTACAGTGCTGGCATGCACAACGTGCTGTGCACGGATTTGCCTCAGCTGCAGGTAGAATCATTCTCCTTCTGTTTCGATAGGGTCCAAAGTGCCCGTCTAGCTCTCGCTTCGAGAAATGCGCCAGGAAAGCAGCGCTTGAGTGTTTAGGTGTCCAAGCCTTTCGACAGAGCACAACCGGCTGGCCGACGAGAATGGCTCGTGAAGATCATGCTTTTGTGCCGCTCCCCGTTTCTGGGCGAGACGACTACTCGCCTCTTTGGTCTTTAGGAGCCTGTCATGTGCGCGGGGGTACTTGGAGCTGCCAAGAACCGTGCAAAGAGCACCGCCATCTGAGGGCGTTGTGCAGGCTGTCAAAGGGGACTGCCCGGGAATGTGGTGCAAAGACAAGTTTCTCCGAGTTGCAGGGGCCAGCGCCGGCAAGCGTGCGCTTCTGGCACAGTTCTCCGTGCGAGACGTAGCCGAGGACCTTTCTGTTCCGATGCGGAGCACAGGAGAGGCAGAGTGTGCTGCCACGTAGCCCTGAGAGGGGACTGTGTATGGGCCAGGCGTGTTTCGGCAGAAGCAGTGCTCTGGTGCGCCCCTCCGCCGGCAGAGCTTTCTGCGCGAGAAGCAGACGGCTGTTCGCCTCCGGGGCAATGAAAGCGCCACTCGCTACGAAAAGCGAAGAACCAAGCTGCCGTGCACACGGCTTGTGTGCGCATCCTACAGGCTGCAGGGAAAGCGGGGCTGCCACTCGCTTGCCTGGAAAAGTCACGCTGGCAGCAGAAGAAGGAACTCCAAAGACAGCTCCTTGTGCTGCTACTTAGAGCAGCACCAACCTTCCGTGGCAACAGCTGCTCTTCCCTTGAGCCTCCGAGCTGCAGAGAAGATCACGCTAGCTGCAGCAGAGGAGACAAGTACAGAGTGCACTGACGTGGCTTACGTGGGCGAAGGCGAAGGTGCAGCACAGCACTGGCTTTGACTTCTCGAGCCTGTTTGCATGCTAGCAGCTGCTGGAAGTTGGCAACGGTGATGCGAGCGTGAACAGTGTGCCGGCATGTCCAGCTGAGAAGGAAGCTACAGAGCCTCCGTGGCTTGTGCTTGGAGAAGGGCTGCTTCAAGAACGCCTCCTTTGTAGACGCCTCCTTCCGGCTGAGCTCAAGCTGCACGCACTCTGCAACACTGAAGCTGTAAGAAACTGCTTCCTAGCCAGCTTGTGGGATGAAGTCGAAGGGCTGCGCCTTACTTCCTGAAGCAGCAAGAGTCTTCTCGGCGAAATGTGCTTGCGAAGGAGCATTTGGCCGGACTTTGGCAATTCGCTAGCGAGCACCCAGAAGTCCCGTGCTCCGCGCCTTCAGTCTTCGCCTGCTGCCGTCTGGAGAGAACTGAAGCCCAGCGAGGGCATTCAGCTTTGCTGCTCATCAGCGTGTACAGTGCTGGCATGCACAACGTGCTGTGCACGGATTTGCCTCAGCTGCAGGTAGAATCATTCTCCTTCTGTTTCGATAGGGTCCAAAGTGCCCGTCTAGCTCTCGCTTCGAGAAATGCGCCAGGAAAGCAGCGCTTGAGTGTTTAGGTGTCCAAGCCTTTCGACAGAGCACAACCGGCTGGCCGACGAGAATGGCTCGTGAAGATCATGCTTTTGTGCCGCTCCCCGTTTCTGGGCGAGACGACTACTCGCCTCTTTGGTCTTTAGGAGCCTGTCATGTGCGCGGGGGTACTTGGAGCTGCCAAGAACCGTGCAAAGAGCACCGCCATCTGAGGGCGTTGTGCAGGCTGTCAAAGGGGACTGCCCGGGAATGTGGTGCAAAGACAAGTTTCTCCGAGTTGCAGGGGCCAGCGCCGGCAAGCGTGCGCTTCTGGCACAGTTCTCCGTGCGAGACGTAGCCGAGGACCTTTCTGTTCCGATGCGGAGCACAGGAGAGGCAGAGTGTGCTGCCACGTAGCCCTGAGAGGGGACTGTGTATGGCCCAGGCGTGTTTCGGCAGAAGCAGTGCTCTGGTGCGCCCCTCCGCCGGCAGAGCTTTCTGCGCGAGAAGCAGACGGCTGTTCGCCTCCGGGGCAATGAAAGCGCCACTCGCTACGAAAAGCGAAGAACCAAGCTGCCGTGCACACGGCTTGTGTGCGCATCCTACAGGCTGCAGGGAAAGCGGGGCTGCCACTCGCTTGCCTGGAAAAGTCACGCTGGCAGCAGAAGAAGGAACTCCAAAGACAGCTCCTTGTGCTGCTACTTAGAGCAGCACCAACCTTCCGTGGCAACAGCTGCTCTTCCCTTGAGCCTCCGAGCTGCAGAGAAGATCACGCTAGC
Source organism: Corvus hawaiiensis (assembly GCF_020740725.1). NCBI lineage: Eukaryota > Metazoa > Chordata > Aves > Passeriformes > Corvidae > Corvus > Corvus hawaiiensis. The sequence continues at coordinate 6,421,906 of NC_063221.1, read as the reverse complement.
TGCAGCAGAGGAGACAAGTACAGAGTGCACTGACGTGGCTTACGTGGGCGAAGGCGAAGGTGCAGCACAGCACTGGCTTTGACTTCTCGAGCCTGTTTGCATGCTAGCAGCTGCTGGAAGTTGGCAACGGTGATGCGAGCGTGAACAGTGTGCCGGCATGTCCAGCTGAGAAGGAAGCTACAGAGCCTCAGTGGCTTGTGCTTGGAGAAGGGCTGCTTCAAGAACCCCTCCTTTGTAGACGCCTCCTTCCGGCTGAGCTCAAGCTGCACGCACTCTGCAACACTGAAGCTGTAAGAAACTGCTTCCTAGCCGGCTTGTGGGATGAAGGGCTGCGCCTTACTTCCTGAAGCAGCAAGAGTCTTCTCGGCGAAATGTGCTTGCGAAGGAGCATTTGGCCGGACTTTGGCAATTCGCTAGCGAGCACCCAGAAGTCCCGTGCTCCGCGCCTTCAGTCTTCGCCTGCTGCCGTCTGGAGAGAACTGAAGCCCAGCGAGGGCATTCAGCTTTGCTGCTCATCAGCGTGTACAGTGCTGGCATGCACAACGTGCTGTGCACGGATTTGCCTCAGCTGCAGGTAGAATCATTCTCCTTCTGTTTCGATAGGGTCCAAAGTGCCCGTCTAGCTCTCGCTTCGAGAAATGCGCCAGGAAAGCAGCGCTTGAGTGTTTAGGTGTCCAAGCCTTTCGACAGAGCACAACCGGCTGGCCGACGAGAATGGCTCGTGAAGATCATGCTTTTGTGCCGCTCCCCGTTTCTGGGCGAGACGAGTACTCGCCTCTTTGGTCTTTAGGAGCCTGTCATGTGCGCGGGGGTACTTGGAGCTGCCAAGAACCGTGCAAAGAGCACCGCCATCTGAGGGCGTTGTGCAAGCTGTCAAAGGGGACTGCCCGGGAATGTGGTGCAAAGACAAGTTTCTCCGAGTTGCAGGGGCCAGCGCCGGCAAGCGTGCGCTTCTGGCACAGTTCTCCGTGCGAGACGTAGCCGAGGACCTTTCTGTTCCGATGCGGAGCACAGGAGAGGCAGAGTGTGCTGCCACGTAGCCCTGAGAGGGGACTGTGTATGGGCCAGGCGTGTTTCGGCAGAAGCAGTGCTCTGGTGCGCCCCTCCGCCGGCAGAGCTTTCTGCGCGAGAAGCAGACGGCTGTTCGCCTCCGGGGCAATGAAAGCGCCACTCGCTACGAAAAGCGAAGAACCAAGCTGCCGTGCACACGGCTTGTGTGCGCATCCTACAGGCTGCAGGGAAAGCGGGGCTGCCACTCGCTTGCCTGGAAAAGTCACGCTGGCAGCAGAAGAAGGAACTCCAAAGACAGCTCCTTGTGCTGCTACTTAGAGCAGCACCAACCTTCCGTGGCAACAGCTGCTCTTCCCTTGAGCCTCCGAGCTGCAGAGAAGATCACGCTAGCTGCAGCAGAGGAGACAAGTACAGAGTGCACTGACGTGGCTTACGTGGGCGAAGGCGAAGGTGCAGCACAGCACTGGCTTTGACTTCTCGAGCCTGTTTGCATGCTAGCAGCTGCTGGAAGTTGGCAACGGTGATGCGAGCGTGAACAGTGTGCCGGCATGTCCAGCTGAGAAGGAAGCTACAGAGCCTCCGTGGCTTGTGCTTGGAGAAGGGCTGCTTCAAGAACGCCTCCTTTGTAGACGCCTCCTTCCGGCTGAGCTCAAGCTGCACGCACTCTGCAACACTGAAGCTGTAAGAAACTGCTTCCTAGCCAGCTTGTGGGATGAAGTCGAAGGGCTGCGCCTTACTTCCTGAAGCAGCAAGAGTCTTCTCGGCGAAATGTGCTTGCGAAGGAGCATTTGGCCGGACTTTGGCAATTCGCTAGCGAGCACCCAGAAGTCCCGTGCTCCGCGCCTTCAGTCTTCGCCTGCTGCCGTCTGGAGAGAACTGAAGCCCAGCGAGGGCATTCAGCTTTGCTGCTCATCAGCGTGTACAGTGCTGGCATGCACAACGTGCTGTGCACGGATTTGCCTCAGCTGCAGGTAGAATCATTCTCCTTCTGTTTCGATAGGGTCCAAAGTGCCCGTCTAGCTCTCGCTTCGAGAAATGCGCCAGGAAAGCAGCGCTTGAGTGTTTAGGTGTCCAAGCCTTTCGACAGAGCACAACCGGCTGGCCGACGAGAATGGCTCGTGAAGATCATGCTTTTGTGCCGCTCCCCGTTTCTGGGCGAGACGACTACTCGCCTCTTTGGTCTTTAGGAGCCTGTCATGTGCGCGGGGGTACTTGGAGCTGCCAAGAACCGTGCAAAGAGCACCGCCATCTGAGGGCGTTGTGCAGGCTGTCAAAGGGGACTGCCCGGGAATGTGGTGCAAAGACAAGTTTCTCCGAGTTGCAGGGGCCAGCGCCGGCAAGCGTGCGCTTCTGGCACAGTTCTCCGTGCGAGACGTAGCCGAGGACCTTTCTGTTCCGATGCGGAGCACAGGAGAGGCAGAGTGTGCTGCCACGTAGCCCTGAGAGGGGACTGTGTATGGGCCAGGCGTGTTTCGGCAGAAGCAGTGCTCTGGTGCGCCCCTCCGCCGGCAGAGCTTTCTGCGCGAGAAGCAGACGGCTGTTCGCCTCCGGGGCAATGAAAGCGCCACTCGCTACGAAAAGCGAAGAACCAAGCTGCCGTGCACACGGCTTGTGTGCGCATCCTACAGGCTGCAGGGAAAGCGGGGCTGCCACTCGCTTGCCTGGAAAAGTCACGCTGGCAGCAGAAGAAGGAACTCCAAAGACAGCTCCTTGTGCTGCTACTTAGAGCAGCACCAACCTTCCGTGGCAACAGCTGCTCTTCCCTTGAGCCTCCGAGCTGCAGAGAAGATCACGCTAGCTGCAGCAGAGGAGACAAGTACAGAGTGCACTGACGTGGCTTACGTGGGCGAAGGCGAAGGTGCAGCACAGCACTGGCTTTGACTTCTCGAGCCTGTTTGCATGCTAGCAGCTGCTGGAAGTTGGCAACGGTGATGCGAGCGTGAACAGTGTGCCGGCATGTCCAGCTGAGAAGGAAGCTACAGAGCCTCCGTGGCTTGTGCTTGGAGAAGGGCTGCTTCAAGAACGCCTCCTTTGTAGACGCCTCCTTCCGGCTGAGCTCAAGCTGCACGCACTCTGCAACACTGAAGCTGTAAGAAACTGCTTCCTAGCCGGCTTGTGGGATGAAGTCGAAGGGCTGCGCCTTACTTCCTGAAGCAGCAAGAGTCTTCTCGGCGAAATGTGCTTGCGAAGGAGCATTTGGCCGGACTTTGGCAATTCGCTAGCGAGCACCCAGAAGTCCCGTGCTCCGCGCCTTCAGTCTTCGCCTGCTGCCGTCTGGAGAGAACTGAAGACCAGCGAGGGCATTCAGCTTTGCTGCTCATCAGCGTGTACAGTGCTGGCATGCACAACGTGCTGTGCACGGATTTGCCTCAGCTGCAGGTAGAATCATTCTCCTTCTGTTTCGATAGGGTCCAAAGTGCCCGTCTAGCTCTCGCTTCGAGAAATGCGCCAGGAAAGCAGCGCTTGAGTGTTTAGGTGTCCAAGCCTTTCGACAGAGCACAACCGGCTGGCCGACGAGAATGGCTCGTGAAGATCATGCTTTTGTGCCGCTCCCCGTTTCTGGGCGAGACGACTACTCGCCTCTTTGGTCTTTAGGAGCCTGTCATGTGCGCGGGGGTACTTGGAGCTGCCAAGAACCGTGCAAAGAGCACCGCCATCTGAGGGCGTTGTGCAGGCTGTCAAAGGGGACTGCCCGGGAATGTGGTGCAAAGACAAGTTTCTCCGAGTTGCAGGGGCCAGCGCCGGCAAGCGTGCGCTTCTGGCACAGTTCTCCGTGCGAGACGTAGCCGAGGACCTTTCTGTTCCGATGCGGAGCACAGGAGAGGCAGAGTGTGCTGCCACGTAGCCCTGAGAGGGGACTGTGTATGGCCCAGGCGTGTTTCGGCAGAAGCAGTGCTCTGGTGCGCCCCTCCGCCGGCAGAGCTTTCTGCGCGAGAAGCAGACGGCTGTTCGCCTCCGGGGCAATGAAAGCGCCACTCGCTACGAAAAGCGAAGAACCAAGCTGCCGTGCACACGGCTTGTGTGCGCATCCTACAGGCTGCAGGGAAAGCGGGGCTGCCACTCGCTTGCCTGGAAAAGTCACGCTGGCAGCAGAAGAAGGAACTCCAAAGACAGCTCCTTGTGCTGCTACTTAGAGCAGCACCAACCTTCCGTGGCAACAGCTGCTCTTCCCTTGAGCCTCCGAGCTGCAGAGAAGATCACGCTAGCTGCAGCAGAGGAGACAAGTACAGAGTGCACTGACGTGGCTTACGTGGGCGAAGGCGAAGGTGCAGCACAGCACTGGCTTTGACTTCTCGAGCCTGTTTGCATGCTAGCAGCTGCTGGAAGTTGGCAACGGTGATGCGAGCGTGAACAGTGTGCCGGCATGTCCAGCTGAGAAGGAAGCTACAGAGCCTCCGTGGCTTGTGCTTGGAGAAGGGCTGCTTCAAGAACGCCTCCTTTGTAGACGCCTCCTTCTGGCTGAGCTCAAGCTGCACGCACTCTGCAACACTGAAGCTGTAAGAAACTGCTTCCTAGCCAGCTTGTGGGATGAAGTCGAAGGGCTGCGCCTTACTTCCTGAAGCAGCAAGAGTCTTCTCGGCGAAATGTGCTTGCGAAGGAGCATTTGGCTGGACTTTGGCAATTCGCTAGCGAGCACCCAGAAGTCCCGTGCTCCGCGCCTTCAGTCTTCGCCTGCTGCCGTCTGGAGAGAACTGAAGCCCAGCGAGGGCATTCAGCTTTGCTGCTCATCAGCGTGTACAGTGCTGGCATGCACAACGTGCTGTGCACGGATTTGCCTCAGCTGCAGGTAGAATCATTCTCCTTCTGTTTCGATAGGGTCCAAAGTGCCCGTCTAGCTCTCGCTTCGAGAAATGCGCCAGGAAAGCAGCGCTTGAGTGTTTAGGTGTCCAAGCCTTTCGACAGAGCACAACCGGCTGGCCGACGAGAATGGCTTGTGAAGATCATGCTTTTGTGCCGCTCCCCGTTTCTGGGCGAGACGACTACTCGCCTCTTTGGTCTTTAGGAGCCTGTCATGTGCGCGGGGGTACTTGGAGCTGCCAAGAACCGTGCAAAGAGCACCGCCATCTGAGGGCGTTGTGCAGGCTGTCAAAGGGGACTGCCCGGGAATGTGGTGCAAAGACAAGTTTCTCCGAGTTGCAGGGGCCAGCGCCGGCAAGCGTGCGCTTCTGGCACAGTTCTCCGTGCGAGACGTAGCCGAGGACCTTTCTGTTCCGATGCGGAGCACAGGAGAGGCAGAGTGTGCTGCCACGTAGCCCTGAGAGGGGACTGTGTATGGCCCAGGCGTGTTTCGGCAGAAGCAGTGCTCTGGTGCGCCCCTCCGCCGGCAGAGCTTTCTGCGCGAGAAGCAGACGGCTGTTCGCCTCCGGGGCAATGAAAGCGCCACTCGCTACGAAAAGCGAAGAACCAAGCTGCCGCGCACACGGCTTGTGTGCGCATCCTACAGGCTGCAGGGAAAGCGGGGCTGCCACTCGCTTGCCTGGAAAAGTCACGCTGGCAGCAGAAGAAGGAACTCCAAAGACAGCTCCTTGTGCTGCTACTTAGAGCAGCACCAACCTTCCGTGGCAACAGCTGCTCTTCCCTTGAGCCTCCGAGCTGCAGAGAAGATCACGCTAGCTGCAGCAGAGGAGACAAGTACAGAGTGCACTGACGTGGCTTACGTGGGCGAAGGCGAAGGTGCAGCACAGCACTGGCTTTGACTTCTCGAGCCTGTTTGCATGCTAGCAGCTGCTGGAAGTTGGCAACGGTGATGCGAGCGTGAACAGTGTGCCGGCATGTCCAGCTGAGAAGGAAGCTACAGAGCCTCAGTGGCTTGTGCTTGGAGAAGGGCTGCTTCAAGAACCCCTCCTTTGTAGACGCCTCCTTCCGGCTGAGCTCAAGCTGCACGCACTCTGCAACACTGAAGCTGTAAGAAACTGCTTCCTAGCCGGCTTGTGGGATGAAGGGCTGCGCCTTACTTCCTGAAGCAGCAAGAGTCTTCTCGGCGAAATGTGCTTGCGAAGGAGCATTTGGCCGGACTTTGGCAATTCGCTAGCGAGCACCCAGAAGTCCCGTGCTCCGCGCCTTCAGTCTTCGCCTGCTGCCGTCTGGAGAGAACTGAAGCCCAGCGAGGGCATTCAGCTTTGCTGCTCATCAGCGTGTACAGTGCTGGCATGCACAACGTGCTGTGCACGGATTTGCCTCAGCTGCAGGTAGAATCATTCTCCTTCTGTTTCGATAGGGTCCAAAGTGCCCGTCTAGCTCTCGCTTCGAGAAATGCGCCAGGAAAGCAGCGCTTGAGTGTTTAGGTGTCCAAGCCTTTCGACAGAGCACAACCGGCTGGCCGACGAGAATGGCTCGTGAAGATCATGCTTTTGTGCCGCTCCCCGTTTCTGGGCGAGACGACTACTCGCCTTTTTGGTCTTTAGGAGCCTGTCATGTGCGCGGGGGTACTTGGAGCTGCCAAGAACCGTGCAAAGAGCACCGCCATCTGAGGGCGTTGTGCAGGCTGTCAAAGGGGACTGCCCGGGAATGTGGTGCAAAGACAAGTTTCTCCGAGTTGCAGGGGCCAGCGCCGGCAAGCGTGCGCTTCTGGCACAGTTCTCCGTGCGAGACGTAGCCGAGGACCTTTCTGTTCCGATGCGGAGCACAGGAGAGGCAGAGTGTGCTGCCACGTAGCCCTGAGAGGGGACTGTGTATGGCCCAGGCGTGTTTCGGCAGAAGCAGTGCTCTGGTGCGCCCCTCCGCCGGCAGAGCTTTCTGCGCGAGAAGCAGACGGCTGTTCGCCTCCGGGGCAATGAAAGCGCCACTCGCTACGAAAAGCGAAGAACCAAGCTGCCGTGCACACGGCTTGTGTGCGCATCCTACAGGCTGCAGGGAAAGCGGGGCTGCCACTCGCTTGCCTGGAAAAGTCACGCTGGCAGCAGAAGAAGGAACTCCAAAGACAGCTCCTTGTGCTGCTACTTAGAGCAGCACCAACCTTCCGTGGGAACAGCTGCTCTTCCCTTGAGCCTCCGAGCTGCAGAGAAGATCACGCTAGCTGCAGCAGAGGAGACAAGTACAGAGTGCACTGACGTGGCTTACGTGGGCGAAGGCGAAGGTGCAGCACAGCACTGGCTTTGACTTCTCGAGCCTGTTTGCATGCTAGCAGCTGCTGGAAGTTGGCAACGGTGATGCGAGCGTGAACAGTGTGCCGGCATGTCCAGCTGAGAAGGAAGCTACAGAGCCTCCGTGGCTTGTGCTTGGAGAAGGGCTGCTTCAAGAACGCCTCCTTTGTAGACGCCTCCTTCCGGCTGAGCTCAAGCTGCACGCACTCTGCAACACTGAAGCTGTAAGAAACTGCTTCCTAGCCGGCTTGTGGGATGAAGTCGAAGGGCTGCGCCTTACTTCCTGAAGCAGCAAGAGTCTTCTCGGCGAAATGTGCTTGCGAAGGAGCATTTGGCCGGACTTTGGCAATTCGCTAGCGAGCACCCAGAAGTCCCGTGCTCCGCGCCTTCAGTCTTCGCCTGCTGCCGTCTGGAGAGAACTGAAGCCCAGCGAGGGCATTCAGCTTTGCTGCTCATCAGCGTGTACAGTGCTGGCATGCACAACGTGCTGTGCACGGATTTGCCTCAGCTGCAGGTAGAATCATTCTCCTTCTGTTTCGATAGGGTCCAAAGTGCCCGTCTAGCTCTCGCTTCGAGAAATGCGCCAGGAAAGCAGCGCTTGAGTGTTTAGGTGTCCAAGCCTTTCGACAGAGCACAACCGGCTGGCCGACGAGAATGGCTCGTGAAGATCATGCTTTTGTGCCGCTCCCCGTTTCTGGGCGAGACGACTACTCGCCTCTTTGGTCTTTAGGAGCCTGTCATGTGCGCGGGGGTACTTGGAGCTGCCAAGAACCGTGCAAAGAGCACCGCCATCTGAGGGCGTTGTGCAGGCTGTCAAAGGGGACTGCCCGGGAATGTGGTGCAAAGACAAGTTTCTCCGAGTTGCAGGGGCCAGCGCCGGCAAGCGTGCGCTTCTGGCACAGTTCTCCGTGCGAGACGTAGCCGAGGACCTTTCTGTTCCGATGCGGAGCACAGGAGAGGCAGAGTGTGCTGCCACGTAGCCCTGAGAGGGGACTGTGTATGGGCCAGGCGTGTTTCGGCAGAAGCAGTGCTCTGGTGCGCCCCTCCGCCGGCAGAGCTTTCTGCGCGAGAAGCAGACGGCTGTTCGCCTCCGGGGCAATGAAAGCGCCACTCGCTACGAAAAGCGAAGAACCAAGCTGCCGTGCACACGGCTTGTGTGCGCATCCTACAGGCTGCAGGGAAAGCGGGGCTGCCACTCGCTTGCCTGGAAAAGTCACGCTGGCAGCAGAAGAAGGAACTCCAAAGACAGCTCCTTGTGCTGCTACTTAGAGCAGCACCAACCTTCCGTGGCAACAGCTGCTCTTCCCTTGAGCCTCCGAGCTGCAGAGAAGATCACGCTAGCTGCAGCAGAGGAGACAAGTACAGAGTGCACTGACGTGGCTTACGTGGGCGAAGGCGAAGGTGCAGCACAGCACTGGCTTTGACTTCTCGAGCCTGTTTGCATGCTAGCAGCTGCTGGAAGTTGGCAACGGTGATGCGAGCGTGAACAGTGTGCCGGCATGTCCAGCTGAGAAGGAAGCTACAGAGCCTCCGTGGCTTGTGCTTGGAGAAGGGCTGCTTCAAGAACGCCTCCTTTGTAGACGCCTCCTTCCGGCTGAGCTCAAGCTGCACGCACTCTGCAACACTGAAGCTGTAAGAAACTGCTTCCTAGCCAGCTTGTGGGATGAAGTCGAAGGGCTGCGCCTTACTTCCTGAAGCAGCAAGAGTCTTCTCGGCGAAATGTGCTTGCGAAGGAGCATTTGGCCGGACTTTGGCAATTCGCTAGCGAGCACCCAGAAGTCCCGTGCTCCGCGCCTTCAGTCTTCGCCTGCTGCCGTCTGGAGAGAACTGAAGCCCAGCGAGGGCATTCAGCTTTGCTGCTCATCAGCGTGTACAGTGCTGGCATGCACAACGTGCTGTGCACGGATTTGCCTCAGCTGCAGGTAGAATCATTCTCCTTCTGTTTCGATAGGGTCCAAAGTGCCCGTCTAGCTCTCGCTTCGAGAAATGCGCCAGGAAAGCAGCGCTTGAGTGTTTAGGTGTCCAAGCCTTTCGACAGAGCACAACCGGCTGGCCGACGAGAATGGCTCGTGAAGATCATGCTTTTGTGCCGCTCCCCGTTTCTGGGCGAGACGAGTACTCGCCTCTTTGGTCTTTAGGAGCCTGTCATGTGCGCGGGGGTACTTGGAGCTGCCAAGAACCGTGCAAAGAGCACCGCCATCTGAGGGCGTTGTGCAGGCTGTCAAAGGGGACTGCCCGGGAATGTGGTGCAAAGACAAGTTTCTCCGAGTTGCAGGGGCCAGCGCCGGCAAGCGTGCGCTTCTGGCACAGTTCTCCGTGCGAGACGTAGCCGAGGACCTTTCTGTTCCGATGCGGAGCACAGGAGAGGCAGAGTGTGCTGCCACGTAGCCCTGAGAGGGGACTGTGTATGGGCCAGGCGTGTTTCGGCAGAAGCAGTGCTCTGGTGCGCCCCTCCGCCGGCAGAGCTTTCTGCGCGAGAAGCAGACGGCTGTTCGCCTCCGGGGCAATGAAAGCGCCACTCGCTACGAAAAGCGAAGAACCAAGCTGCCGTGCACACGGCTTGTGTGCGCATCCTACAGGCTGCAGGGAAAGCGGGGCTGCCACTCGCTTGCCTGGAAAAGTCACGCTGGCAGCAGAAGAAGGAACTCCAAAGACAGCTCCTTGTGCTGCTACTTAGAGCAGCACCAACCTTCCGTGGGAACAGCTGCTCTTCCCTTGAGCCTCCGAGCTGCAGAGAAGATCACGCTAGCTGCAGCAGAGGAGACAAGTACAGAGTGCACTGACGTGGCTTACGTGGGCGAAGGCGAAGGTGCAGCACAGCACTGGCTTTGACTTCTCGAGCCTGTTTGCATGCTAGCAGCTGCTGGAAGTTGGCAACGGTGATGCGAGCGTGAACAGTGTGCCGGCATGTCCAGCTGAGAAGGAAGCTACAGAGCCTCCGTGGCTTGTGCTTGGAGAAGGGCTGCTTCAAGAACGCCTCCTTTGTAGACGCCTCCTTCCGGCTGAGCTCAAGCTGCACGCACTCTGCAACACTGAAGCTGTAAGAAACTGCTTCCTAGCCGGCTTGTGGGATGAAGTCGAAGGGCTGCGCCTTACTTCCTGAAGCAGCAAGAGTCTTCTCGGCGAAATGTGCTTGCGAAGGAGCATTTGGCCGGACTTTGGCAATTCGCTAGCGAGCACCCAGAAGTCCCGTGCTCCGCGCCTTCAGTCTTCGCCTGCTGCCGTCTGGAGAGAACTGAAGCCCAGCGAGGGCATTCAGCTTTGCTGCTCATCAGCGTGTACAGTGCTGGCATGCACAACGTGCTGTGCACGGATTTGCCTCAGCTGCAGGTAGAATCATTCTCCTTCTGTTTCGATAGGGTCCAAAGTGCCCGTCTAGCTCTCGCTTCGAGAAATGCGCCAGGAAAGCAGCGCTTGAGTGTTTAGGTGTCCAAGCCTTTCGACAGAGCACAACCGGCTGGCCGACGAGAATGGCTCGTGAAGATCATGCTTTTGTGCCGCTCCCCGTTTCTGGGCGAGACGACTACTCGCCTCTTTGGTCTTTAGGAGCCTGTCATGTGCGCGGGGGTACTTGGAGCTGCCAAGAACCGTGCAAAGAGCACCGCCATCTGAGGGCGTTGTGCAGGCTGTCAAAGGGGACTGCCCGGGAATGTGGTGCAAAGACAAGTTTCTCCGAGTTGCAGGGGCCAGCGCCGGCAAGCGTGCGCTTCTGGCACAGTTCTCCGTGCGAGACGTAGCCGAGGACCTTTCTGTTCCGATGCGGAGCACAGGAGAGGCAGAGTGTGCTGCCACGTAGCCCTGAGAGGGGACTGTGTATGGCCCAGGCGTGTTTCGGCAGAAGCAGTGCTCTGGTGCGCCCCTCCGCCGGCAGAGCTTTCTGCGCGAGAAGCAGACGGCTGTTCGCCTCCGGGGCAATGAAAGCGCCACTCGCTACGAAAAGCGAAGAACCAAGCTGCCGTGCACACGGCTTGTGTGCGCATCCTACAGGCTGCAGGGAAAGCGGGGCTGCCACTCGCTTGCCTGGAAAAGTCACGCTGGCAGCAGAAGAAGGAACTCCAAAGACAGCTCCTTGTGCTGCTACTTAGAGCAGCACCAACCTTCCGTGGCAACAGCTGCTCTTCCCTTGAGCCTCCGAGCTGCAGAGAAGATCACGCTAGCTGCAGCAGAGGAGACAAGTACAGAGTGCACTGACGTGGCTTACGTGGGCGAAGGCGAAGGTGCAGCACAGCACTGGCTTTGACTTCTCGAGCCTGTTTGCATGCTAGCAGCTGCTGGAAGTTGGCAACGGTGATGCGAGCGTGAACAGTGTGCCGGCATGTCCAGCTGAGAAGGAAGCTACAGAGCCTCCGTGGCTTGTGCTTGGAGAAGGGCTGCTTCAAGAACGCCTCCTTTGTAGACGCCTCCTTCCGGCTGAGCTCAAGCTGCACGCACTCTGCAACACTGAAGCTGTAAGAAACTGCTTCCTAGCCAGCTTGTGGGATGAAGTCGAAGGGCTGCGCCTTACTTCCTGAAGCAGCAAGAGTCTTCTCGGCGAAATGTGCTTGCGAAGGAGCATTTGGCCGGACTTTGGCAATTCGCTAGCGAGCACCCAGAAGTCCCGTGCTCCGCGCCTTCAGTCTTCGCCTGCTGCCGTCTGGAGAGAACTGAAGCCCAGCGAGGGCATTCAGCTTTGCTGCTCATCAGCGTGTACAGTGCTGGCATGCACAACGTGCTGTGCACGGATTTGCCTCAGCTGCAGGTAGAATCATTCTCCTTCTGTTTCGATAGGGTCCAAAGTGCCCGTCTAGCTCTCGCTTCGAGAAATGCGCCAGGAAAGCAGCGCTTGAGTGTTTAGGTGTCCAAGCCTTTCGACAGAGCACAACCGGCTGGCCGACGAGAATGGCTCGTGAAGATCATGCTTTTGTGCCGCTCCCCGTTTCTGGGCGAGACGAGTACTCGCCTCTTTGGTCTTTAGGAGCCTGTCATGTGCGCGGGGGTACTTGGAGCTGCCAAGAACCGTGCAAAGAGCACCGCCATCTGAGGGCGTTGTGCAGGCTGTCAAAGGGGACTGCCCGGGAATGTGGTGCAAAGACAAGTTTCTCCGAGTTGCAGGGGCCAGCGCCGGCAAGCGTGCGCTTCTGGCACAGTTCTCCGTGCGAGACGTAGCCGAGGACCTTTCTGTTCCGATGCGGAGCACAGGAGAGGCAGAGTGTGCTGCCACGTAGCCCTGAGAGGGGACTGTGTATGGGCCAGGCGTGTTTCGGCAGAAGCAGTGCTCTGGTGCGCCCCTCCGCCGGCAGAGCTTTCTGCGCGAGAAGCAGACGGCTGTTCGCCTCCGGGGCAATGAAAGCGCCACTCGCTACGAAAAGCGAAGAACCAAGCTGCCGTGCACACGGCTTGTGTGCGCATCCTACAGGCTGCAGGGAAAGCGGGGCTGCCACTCGCTTGCCTGGAAAAGTCACGCTGGCAGCAGAAGAAGGAACTCCAAAGACAGCTCCTTGTGCTGCTACTTAGAGCAGCACCAACCTTCCGTGGCAACAGCTGCTCTTCCCTTGAGCCTCCGAGCTGCAGAGAAGATCACGCTAGCTGCAGCAGAGGAGACAAGTACAGAGTGCACTGACGTGGCTTACGTGGGCGAAGGCGAAGGTGCAGCACAGCACTGGCTTTGACTTCTCGAGCCTGTTTGCATGCTAGCAGCTGCTGGAAGTTGGCAACGGTGATGCGAGCGTGAACAGTGTGCCGGCATGTCCAGCTGAGAAGGAAGCTACAGAGCCTCAGTGGCTTGTGCTTGGAGAAGGGCTGCTTCAAGAACCCCTCCTTTGTAGACGCCTCCTTCCGGCTGAGCTCAAGCTGCACGCACTCTGCAACACTGAAGCTGTAAGAAACTGCTTCCTAGCCGGCTTGTGGGATGAAGGGCTGCGCCTTACTTCCTGAAGCAGCAAGAGTCTTCTCGGCGAAATGTGCTTGCGAAGGAGCATTTGGCCGGACTTTGGCAATTCGCTAGCGAGCACCCAGAAGTCCCGTGCTCCGCGCCTTCAGTCTTCGCCTGCTGCCGTCTGGAGAGAACTGAAGCCCAGCGAGGGCATTCAGCTTTGCTGCTCATCAGCGTGTACAGTGCTGGCATGCACAACGTGCTGTGCACGGATTTGCCTCAGCTGCAGGTAGAATCATTCTCCTTCTGTTTCGATAGGGTCCAAAGTGCCCGTCTAGCTCTCGCTTCGAGAAATGCGCCAGGAAAGCAGCGCTTGAGTGTTTAGGTGTCCAAGCCTTTCGACAGAGCACAACCGGCTGGCCGACGAGAATGGCTCGTGAAGATCATGCTTTTGTGCCGCTCCCCGTTTCTGGGCGAGACGACTACTCGCCTCTTTGGTCTTTAGGAGCCTGTCATGTGCGCGGGGGTACTTGGAGCTGCCAAGAACCGTGCAAAGAGCACCGCCATCTGAGGGCGTTGTGCAGGCTGTCAAAGGGGACTGCCCGGGAATGTGGTGCAAAGACAAGTTTCTCCGAGTTGCAGGGGCCAGCGCCGGCAAGCGTGCGCTTCTGGCACAGTTCTCCGTGCGAGACGTAGCCGAGGACCTTTCTGTTCCGATGCGGAGCACAGGAGAGGCAGAGTGTGCTGCCACGTAGCCCTGAGAGGGGACTGTGTATGGCCCAGGCGTGTTTCGGCAGAAGCAGTGCTCTGGTGCGCCCCTCCGCCGGCAGAGCTTTCTGCGCGAGAAGCAGACGGCTGTTCGCCTCCGGGGCAATGAAAGCGCCACTCGCTACGAAAAGCGAAGAACCAAGCTGCCGTGCACACGGCTTGTGTGCGCATCCTACAGGCTGCAGGGAAAGCGGGGCTGCCACTCGCTTGCCTGGAAAAGTCACGCTGGCAGCAGAAGAAGGAACTCCAAAGACAGCTCCTTGTGCTGCTACTTAGAGCAGCACCAACCTTCCGTGGCAACAGCTGCTCTTCCCTTGAGCCTCCGAGCTGCAGAGAAGATCACGCTAGCTGCAGCAGAGGAGACAAGTACAGAGTGCACTGACGTGGCTTACGTGGGCGAAGGCGAAGGTGCAGCACAGCACTGGCTTTGACTTCTCGAGCCTGTTTGCATGCTAGCAGCTGCTGGAAGTTGGCAACGGTGATGCGAGCGTGAACAGTGTGCCGGCATGTCCAGCTGAGAAGGAAGCTACAGAGCCTCCGTGGCTTGTGCTTGGAGAAGGGCTGCTTCAAGAACGCCTCCTTTGTAGACGCCTCCTTCCGGCTGAGCTCAAGCTGCACGCACTCTGCAACACTGAAGCTGTAAGAAACTGCTTCCTAGCCGGCTTGTGGGATGAAGTCGAAGGGCTGCGCCTTACTTCCTGAAGCAGCAAGAGTCTTCTCGGCGAAATGGGCTTGCGAAGGAGCATTTGGCCGGACTTTGGCAATTCGCTAGCGAGCACCCAGAAGTCCCGTGCTCCGCGCCTTCAGTCTTCGCCTGCTGCCGTCTGGAGAGAACTGAAGCCCAGCGAGGGCATTCAGCTTTGCTGCTCATCAGCGTGTACAGTGCTGGCATGCACAACGTGCTGTGCACGGATTTGCCTCAGCTGCAGGTAGAATCATTCTCCTTCTGTTTCGATAGGGTCCAAAGTGCCCGTCTAGCTCTCGCTTCGAGAAATGCGCCAGGAAAGCAGCGCTTGAGTGTTTAGGTGTCCAAGCCTTTCGACAGAGCACAACCGGCTGGCCGACGAGAATGGCTCGTGAAGATCATGCTTTTGTGCCGCTCCCCGTTTCTGGGCGAGACGAGTACTCGCCTCTTTGGTCTTTAGGAGCCTGTCATGTGCGCGGGGGTACTTGGAGCTGCCAAGAACCGTGCAAAGAGCACCGCCATCTGAGGGCGTTGTGCAAGCTGTCAAAGGGGACTGCCCGGGAATGTGGTGCAAAGACAAGTTTCTCCGAGTTGCAGGGGCCAGCGCCGGCAAGCGTGCGCTTCTGGCACAGTTCTCCGTGCGAGACGTAGCCGAGGACCTTTCTGTTCCGATGCGGAGCACAGGAGAGGCAGAGTGTGCTGCCACGTAGCCCTGAGAGGGGACTGTGTATGGGCCAGGCGTGTTTCGGCAGAAGCAGTGCTCTGGTGCGCCCCTCCGCCGGCAGAGCTTTCTGCGCGAGAAGCAGACGGCTGTTCGCCTCCGGGGCAATGAAAGCGCCACTCGCTACGAAAAGCGAAGAACCAAGCTGCCGTGCACACGGCTTGTGTGCGCATCCTACAGGCTGCAGGGAAAGCGGGGCTGCCACTCGCTTGCCTGGAAAAGTCACGCTGGCAGCAGAAGAAGGAACTCCAAAGACAGCTCCTTGTGCTGCTACTTAGAGCAGCACCAACCTTCCGTGGCAACAGCTGCTCTTCCCTTGAGCCTCCGAGCTGCAGAGAAGATCACGCTAGCTGCAGCAGAGGAGACAAGTACAGAGTGCACTGACGTGGCTTACGTGGGCGAAGGCGAAGGTGCAGCACAGCACTGGCTTTGACTTCTCGAGCCTGTTTGCATGCTAGCAGCTGCTGGAAGTTGGCAACGGTGATGCGAGCGTGAACAGTGTGCCGGCATGTCCAGCTGAGAAGGAAGCTACAGAGCCTCCGTGGCTTGTGCTTGGAGAAGGGCTGCTTCAAGAACGCCTCCTTTGTAGACGCCTCCTTCCGGCTGAGCTCAAGCTGCACGCACTCTGCAACACTGAAGCTGTAAGAAACTGCTTCCTAGCCAGCTTGTGGGATGAAGTCGAAGGGCTGCGCCTTACTTCCTGAAGCAGCAAGAGTC
The DNA here is from genome assembly GCF_020740725.1 of Corvus hawaiiensis. Lineage (NCBI taxonomy): Eukaryota > Metazoa > Chordata > Aves > Passeriformes > Corvidae > Corvus > Corvus hawaiiensis. The sequence continues at coordinate 6,406,070 of NC_063221.1, read as the reverse complement.
TTCTCGGCGAAATGTGCTTGCGAAGGAGCATTTGGCCGGACTTTGGCAATTCGCTAGCGAGCACCCAGAAGTCCCGTGCTCCGCGCCTTCAGTCTTCGCCTGCTGCCGTCTGGAGAGAACTGAAGCCCAGCGAGGGCATTCAGCTTTGCTGCTCATCAGCGTGTACAGTGCTGGCATGCACAACGTGCTGTGCACGGATTTGCCTCAGCTGCAGGTAGAATCATTCTCCTTCTGTTTCGATAGGGTCCAAAGTGCCCGTCTAGCTCTCGCTTCGAGAAATGCGCCAGGAAAGCAGCGCTTGAGTGTTTAGGTGTCCAAGCCTTTCGACAGAGCACAACCGGCTGGCCGACGAGAATGGCTCGTGAAGATCATGCTTTTGTGCCGCTCCCCGTTTCTGGGCGAGACGACTACTCGCCTCTTTGGTCTTTAGGAGCCTGTCATGTGCGCGGGGGTACTTGGAGCTGCCAAGAACCGTGCAAAGAGCACCGCCATCTGAGGGCGTTGTGCAGGCTGTCAAAGGGGACTGCCCGGGAATGTGGTGCAAAGACAAGTTTCTCCGAGTTGCAGGGGCCAGCGCCGGCAAGCGTGCGCTTCTGGCACAGTTCTCCGTGCGAGACGTAGCCGAGGACCTTTCTGTTCCGATGCGGAGCACAGGAGAGGCAGAGTGTGCTGCCACGTAGCCCTGAGAGGGGACTGTGTATGGGCCAGGCGTGTTTCGGCAGAAGCAGTGCTCTGGTGCGCCCCTCCGCCGGCAGAGCTTTCTGCGCGAGAAGCAGACGGCTGTTCGCCTCCGGGGCAATGAAAGCGCCACTCGCTACGAAAAGCGAAGAACCAAGCTGCCGCGCACACGGCTTGTGTGCGCATCCTACAGGCTGCAGGGAAAGCGGGGCTGCCACTCGCTTGCCTGGAAAAGTCACGCTGGCAGCAGAAGAAGGAACTCCAAAGACAGCTCCTTGTGCTGCTACTTAGAGCAGCACCAACCTTCCGTGGGAACAGCTGCTCTTCCCTTGAGCCTCCGAGCTGCAGAGAAGATCACGCTAGCTGCAGCAGAGGAGACAAGTACAGAGTGCACTGACGTGGCTTACGTGGGCGAAGGCGAAGGTGCAGCACAGCACTGGCTTTGACTTCTCGAGCCTGTTTGCATGCTAGCAGCTGCTGGAAGTTGGCAACGGTGATGCGAGCGTGAACAGTGTGCCGGCATGTCCAGCTGAGAAGGAAGCTACAGAGCCTCAGTGGCTTGTGCTTGGAGAAGGGCTGCTTCAAGAACCCCTCCTTTGTAGACGCCTCCTTCCGGCTGAGCTCAAGCTGCACGCACTCTGCAACACTGAAGCTGTAAGAAACTGCTTCCTAGCCGGCTTGTGGGATGAAGGGCTGCGCCTTACTTCCTGAAGCAGCAAGAGTCTTCTCGGCGAAATGTGCTTGCGAAGGAGCATTTGGCCGGACTTTGGCAATTCGCTAGCGAGCACCCAGAAGTCCCGTGCTCCGCGCCTTCAGTCTTCGCCTGCTGCCGTCTGGAGAGAACTGAAGCCCAGCGAGGGCATTCAGCTTTGCTGCTCATCAGCGTGTACAGTGCTGGCATGCACAACGTGCTGTGCACGGATTTGCCTCAGCTGCAGGTAGAATCATTCTCCTTCTGTTTCGATAGGGTCCAAAGTGCCCGTCTAGCTCTCGCTTCGAGAAATGCGCCAGGAAAGCAGCGCTTGAGTGTTTAGGTGTCCAAGCCTTTCGACAGAGCACAACCGGCTGGCCGACGAGAATGGCTCGTGAAGATCATGCTTTTGTGCCGCTCCCCGTTTCTGGGCGAGACGACTACTCGCCTTTTTGGTCTTTAGGAGCCTGTCATGTGCGCGGGGGTACTTGGAGCTGCCAAGAACCGTGCAAAGAGCACCGCCATCTGAGGGCGTTGTGCAGGCTGTCAAAGGGGACTGCCCGGGAATGTGGTGCAAAGACAAGTTTCTCCGAGTTGCAGGGGCCAGCGCCGGCAAGCGTGCGCTTCTGGCACAGTTCTCCGTGCGAGACGTAGCCGAGGACCTTTCTGTTCCGATGCGGAGCACAGGAGAGGCAGAGTGTGCTGCCACGTAGCCCTGAGAGGGGACTGTGTATGGCCCAGGCGTGTTTCGGCAGAAGCAGTGCTCTGGTGCGCCCCTCCGCCGGCAGAGCTTTCTGCGCGAGAAGCAGACGGCTGTTCGCCTCCGGGGCAATGAAAGCGCCACTCGCTACGAAAAGCGAAGAACCAAGCTGCCGTGCACACGGCTTGTGTGCGCATCCTACAGGCTGCAGGGAAAGCGGGGCTGCCACTCGCTTGCCTGGAAAAGTCACGCTGGCAGCAGAAGAAGGAACTCCAAAGACAGCTCCTTGTGCTGCTACTTAGAGCAGCACCAACCTTCCGTGGCAACAGCTGCTCTTCCCTTGAGCCTCCGAGCTGCAGAGAAGATCACGCTAGCTGCAGCAGAGGAGACAAGTACAGAGTGCACTGACGTGGCTTACGTGGGCGAAGGCGAAGGTGCAGCACAGCACTGGCTTTGACTTCTCGAGCCTGTTTGCATGCTAGCAGCTGCTGGAAGTTGGCAACGGTGATGCGAGCGTGAACAGTGTGCCGGCATGTCCAGCTGAGAAGGAAGCTACAGAGCCTCCGTGGCTTGTGCTTGGAGAAGGGCTGCTTCAAGAACGCCTCCTTTGTAGACGCCTCCTTCCGGCTGAGCTCAAGCTGCACGCACTCTGCAACACTGAAGCTGTAAGAAACTGCTTCCTAGCCGGCTTGTGGGATGAAGTCGAAGGGCTGCGCCTTACTTCCTGAAGCAGCAAGAGTCTTCTCGGCGAAATGTGCTTGCGAAGGAGCATTTGGCTGGACTTTGGCAATTCGCTAGCGAGCACCCAGAAGTCCCGTGCTCCGCGCCTTCAGTCTTCGCCTGCTGCCGTCTGGAGAGAACTGAAGCCCAGCGAGGGCATTCAGCTTTGCTGCTCATCAAGCGTGTACAGTGCTGGCATGCACAACGTGCTGTGCACGGATTTGCCTCAGCTGCAGGTAGAATCATTCTCCTTCTGTTTCGATAGGGTCCAAAGTGCCCGTCTAGCTCTCGCTTCGAGAATGCGCCAGGAAAGCAGCGCTTGAGTGTTTAGGTGTCCAAGCCTTTCGACAGAGCACAACCGGCTGGCCGACGAGAATGGCTCGTGAAGATCATGCTTTTGTGCCGCTCCCCGTTTCTGGGCGAGACGACTACTCGCCTCTTTGGTCTTTAGGAGCCTGTCATGTGCGCGGGGGTACTTGGAGCTGCCAAGAACCGTGCAAAAGCACCGCCATCTGAGGGCGTTGTGCAGGCTGTCAAAGGGGACTGCCCGGGAATGTGGTGCAAAGACAAGTTTCTCCGAGTTGCAGGGGCCAGCGCCGGCAAGCGTGCGTTCTGGCACAGTTCTCCGTGCGAGACGTAGCCGAGGACCTTTCTGTTCCGATGCGGAGCACAGGAGAGGCAGAGTGTGCTGCCACGTAGCCCTGAGAGGGGACTGTGTATGGCCCAGGCGTGTTTCGGCAGAAGCAGTGCTCTGGTGCGCCCCTCCGCCGGCAGAGCTTTCTGCGCGAGAAGCAGACGGCTGTTCGCCTCCGGGGCAATGAAAGCGCCACTCGCTACGAAAAGCGAAGAACCAAGCTGCCGTGCACACGGCTTGTGTGCGCATCCTACAGGCTGCAGGGAAAGCGGGGCTGCCACTCGCTTGCCTGGAAAAGTCACGCTGGCAGCAGAAGAAGGAACTCCAAAGACAGCTCCTTGTGCTGCTACTTAGAGCAGCACCAACCTTCCGTGGCAACAGCTGCTCTTCCCTTGAGCCTCCGAGCTGCAGAGAAGATCACGCTAGCTGCAGCAGAGGAGACAAGTACAGAGTGCACTGACGTGGCTTACCGTGGGCGAAGGCGAAGGTGCAGCACAGCACTGGCTTTGACTTCTCGAGCCTGTTTGCATGCTAGCAGCTGCTGGAAGTTGGCAACGGTGATGCGAGCGTGAACAGTGTGCCGGCATGTCCAGCTGAGAAGGAAGCTACAGAGCCTCCGTGGCTTGTGCTTGGAGAAGGGCTGCTTCAAGAACGCCTCCTTTGTAGACGCCTCCTTCCGGCTGAGCTCAAGCTGCACGCACTCTGCAACACTGAAGCTGTAAGAAACTGCTTCCTAGCCAGCTTGTGGGATGAAGTCGAAGGGCTGCGCCTTACTTCCTGAAGCAGCAAGAGTCTTCTCGGCGAAATGGGCTTGCGAAGGAGCATTTGGCCGGACTTTGGCAATTCGCTAGCGAGCACCCAGAAGTCCCGTGCTCCGCGCCTTCAGTCTTCGCCTGCTGCCGTCTGGAGAGAACTGAAGCCCAGCGAGGGCATTCAGCTTTGCTGCTCATCAGCGTGTACAGTGCTGGCATGCACAACGTGCTGTGCACGGATTTGCCTCAGCTGCAGGTAGAATCATTCTCCTTCTGTTTCGATAGGGTCCAAAGTGCCCGTCTAGCTCTCGCTTCGAGAAATGCGCCAGGAAAGCAGCGCTTGAGTGTTTAGGTGTCCAAGCCTTCGACAGAGCACAACCGGCTGGCCGACGAGAATGGCTCGTGAAGATCATGCTTTTGTGCCGCTCCCCGTTTCTGGGCGAGACGACTACTCGCCTCTTTGGTCTTTAGGAGCCTGTCATGTGCGCGGGGGTACTTGGAGCTGCCAAGAACCGTGCAAAGAGCACCGCCATCTGAGGGCGTTGTGCAGGCTGTCAAAGGGGACTGCCCGGGAATGTGGTGCAAAGACAAGTTTCTCCGAGTTGCAGGGGCCAGCGCCGGCAAGCGTGCGCTTCTGGCACAGTTCTCCGTGCGAGACGTAGCCGAGGACCTTTCTGTTCCGATGCGGAGCACAGGAGAGGCAGAGTGTGCTGCCACGTAGCCCTGAGAGGGGACTGTGTATGGCCCAGGCGTGTTTCGGCAGAAGCAGTGCTCTGGTGCGCCCCTCCGCCGGCAGAGCCTTTCTGCGCGAGAAGCAGACGGCTGTTCGCCTCCGGGGCAATGAAAGCGCCACTCGCTACGAAAAGCGAAGAACCAAGCTGCCGTGCACACGGCTTGTGTGCGCATCCTACAGGCTGCAGGGAAAGCGGGGCTGCCACTCGCTTGCCTGGAAAAGTCACGCTGGCAGCAGAAGAAGGAACTCCAAAGACAGCTCCTTGTGCTGCTACTTAGAGCAGCACCAACCTTCCGTGGCAACAGCTGCTCTTCCCTTGAGCCTCCGAGCTGCAGAGAAGATCACGCTAGCTGCAGCAGAGGAGACAAGTACAGAGTGCACTGACGTGGCTTACGTGGGCGAAGGCGAAGGTGCAGCACAGCACTGGCTTTGACTTCTCGAGCCTGTTTGCATGCTAGCAGCTGCTGGAAGTTGGCAACGGTGATGCGAGCGTGAACAGTGTGCCGGCATGTCCAGCTGAGAAGGAAGCTACAGAGCCTCCGTGGCTTGTGCTTGGAGAAGGGCTGCTTCAAGAACGCCTCCTTTGTAGACGCCTCCTTCCGGCTGAGCTCAAGCTGCACGCACTCTGCAACACTGAAGCTGTAAGAAACTGCTTCCTAGCCAGCTTGTGGGATGAAGTCGAAGGGCTGCGCCTTACTTCCTGAAGCAGCAAGAGTCTTCTCGGCGAAATGTGCTTGCGAAGGAGCATTTGGCTGGACTTTGGCAATTCGCTAGCGAGCACCCAGAAGTCCCGTGCTCCGCGCCTTCAGTCTTCGCCTGCTGCCGTCTGGAGAGAACTGAAGCCCAGCGAGGGCATTCAGCTTTGCTGCTCATCAGCGTGTACAGTGCTGGCATGCACAACGTGCTGTGCACGGATTTGCCTCAGCTGCAGGTAGAATCATTCTCCTTCTGTTTCGATAGGGTCCAAAGTGCCCGTCTAGCTCTCGCTTCGAGAAATGCGCCAGGAAAGCAGCGCTTGAGTGTTTAGGTGTCCAAGCCTTTCGACAGAGCACAACCGGCTGGCCGACGAGAATGGCTCGTGAAGATCATGCTTTTGTGCCGCTCCCCGTTTCTGGGCGAGACGACTACTCGCCTCTTTGGTCTTTAGGAGCCTGTCATGTGCGCGGGGGTACTTGGAGCTGCCAAGAACCGTGCAAAGAGCACCGCCATCTGAGGGCGTTGTGCAGGCTGTCAAAGGGGACTGCCCGGGAATGTGGTGCAAAGACAAGTTTCTCCGAGTTGCAGGGGCCAGCGCCGGCAAGCGTGCGCTTCTGGCACAGTTCTCCGTGCGAGACGTAGCCGAGGACCTTTCTGTTCCGATGCGGAGCACAGGAGAGGCAGAGTGTGCTGCC